>NC_041349.1:13065212-13297712 GCF_004354835.1 Perca flavescens
TCAACACAGTTTTTTGTGCCTTTATATAAATAATAATAATAATTATGCTCATATCGGATCATAATTTGTGTTCAATGTCAACTATCTGTTGATGCAGGAAGTATTTCCTTTATTATATTGTATGCCACAGTATGCCACATCAGTCAATCTAATTGTTTCTTTACTTTTCTTTCCCAACCTTACATTTACAGTTTATTCAAAAATAATCCCAATGTTTTACTAAATACTTCCCATGCACATTTATTGTAGAAAGTAAAAAAAAACTGCAATCTGTGATTTTCATGAACTTGGATGTAGTTGTAGATGCCAGAAAAGGCAAGTAAGTGGACTTTGAATTAAGGTTGATTAAGGTTGGTTTTCCCTGCAAATCAGCGCACGCTTGGATTGCTACTTGCGGACATCCATTTTTGTTCGGGTGGTTCAGCCAATAATTTGAATCCCCCTCAAATAAAAATGATCTAAACCAAACCGAAGCCCTGATCTTGTTAAAAGCACCACTTTTGTGAATGTGTTAACTGGCACGCGACACGTAACAATCTAACATCTATGTATCAATGTATCAACAATCCACGCAACTAACTTTATGCACACATAGCAAAATGTTTGAGGCGTGCGTGTGTTTCGACAAAAAAAGGTGCTACAGGGGCGCCTGGGTAGCTCACCTAATTGAGCACACGCCCATATGCAGAGGGTCAGTCCTTGCTGCAGAGGCCACGGGTTTGGTTCTGACCTGCGGCCCTTTGCTGCATGTCATCCCCCTTCTCTCTACCCTTTCAAGTCGAAGCTGTCCTATCAACAGTAAAGGCCTTAAACATGCCACACACACAAAAAAATCATCTTTAAAAAAAGCTGGTACATGATCTTGGAGTAATTTGACAACATTGTAGTAAATATTTTGGGTGCATCAAAAAGCAGATACCAGCAGAGAAGCTAATCCAGCATAAAAAGTCACCAAAATGAAGTATTCAAATCTCATATTAAATACAAAATGAGTTAAAAAGAGCAAAAAGGTCCACTTTTGGAGAAAAAAAAAAAAAAAAAAAAGACACCCATTTCACAACATGAAATAAAATGTATTGCTGGCACAAAATAAGCATGTAGTTAGAAAACACATACTATCCTTTGTATTGAAATAATGTACAACAATATCTTCATTCAAATGTTTTCTGCCCCCTTTCCCTTCCTCCATCATGTCTATTGTCAGCCTGGCTCCTTTCCTTCCTCTCCTCAACAGTGACTTCCTGTAAACACTGGAGGTGACGAAAGTGACCAACGGCACTCACACATTGGGTTTAGGCATGCATAAGGTATGTGAGCATGTGTGTGTGTCACACAATGAAAGAATGTACACAATACAGCAGACAGCAGTGACAGCGAGAGTGCCGTGCAGAAAAAAGTAGCAGACAAAGGAAGAATAAAAAGCAACACAGGCAGTGACAGGTGTTATTAATATCTAATATCTGGAGGCCATGGTAGCCTAAGTGCTGGAGAAGCCGGCCAGGGATTGTGAGGCCGCTGAGTTTGCAGATCTCCACCACAGAGAGAGGAAACGATTAATGCTGCCTCCGTCTTTAAATACAACAGCTGAGGTTCCTCTCAGCAAGGCACTAGACTCCCGGCAGCGCCGGAGAAGCTGCTCAGTCACCACTAAGGCTCCAGCTGAACTCGGTTGAACTGAATTTACAGCACAGCGGTGCAGAAAAGTAACAGTCTTGGAGGAAAGAAGGGTTCTGCACAGAAAGTTAAAAAACGTCTCACCTGCTCTCATGCTTTTTTGAGATCTTTGAGACAATAGAGAAACGCAGAAGGTGTTTTAACCGCAGGCACGAGAGCGAATTGTCCATCGTTGCTATGAAACCCGGAGAAAGTAATGGATTACATGTTTGGCCATACATCCCTTGCTCTTCCTGTACACACACGGTGAAGAGTGTTTGGGCAAAAGTGTGTGTTTAAAATGGGTGAAAGAGAGGCAAATTGTAAAGCGCTTTATATAAAGGCAGCATTATTTGAATGTTGCCGTAATGTGATTACAAATATGCCGACTGTGACCCGTGCAAGCTGAAATAAAGGGAGACAACAGGTGATTGCTGATTAGATTTTTTAAAGGCATTTTGCGAGTCAAACATTTGTTTGCCGTGATGGGAATTGTTGCCGCTGTTTTGCCAATGTGCATGTAACCCTCTGAGCTTTATAACTGTGACTCAGCAACAATGAACATTTATCAAGTTTCTCTTATTTTTCAAAGGTACAAACCTCTCCAAACATATATTTCCACTAACCAGTGAGAAAGTACTGTTCAGTGAGAAAGGTTTGTCCACACAGAGGAAACAAGCTGACCGCAGGCGTCACTGAACTTGAGACCTTTATGTAACGAGACAGTTTCACCTTTCAATCCACAGAGACAGCCATTCCTAAACGTTGAAATCATCGGTTTGAAAGGCTTTTAGTGCAGTTTTACTCTGTCACTAAACTCTTAGTCTTATGATGCCAGACCTTCCTCCACAGCGCTGCAAAGGAGGGTCTGGTTAGTCCACACAGCATTCTGGGATGGGAGAAAAACATGCTCTGGTTTATTGGCATTTCTTTAAACCAATCACAATCGTCATGGGCAGTGCTAAGCGCCGGAAAGAGCCCTCTGAGTGCCTCTGCCAAATAGCCTCGGGAAGGAACTTGTTTTGATGGAACATGTGTACGTTCAAAGGTTGTTTTAGTCGTACAAAAGAAAACTCAGATTGGACAGATAGTCTAGCTAGCTGTCTGGATTTACCCTGCAGAGATCTGAGGAGCAGTTAATTATAGTTACAGTAATATAAATCGACCAGAGTTTAAAATCCCAACACAAAGAAAGCGGAAGGTACCGGACACCTGGTCTAAACTCTTAAAAGCTAATTCATCACAAAGCACATTCATTCTGGTCCTAATCTTCATACCACTGCTTTTATTTCTGTGTTGGGGCTCATATTAGGATCAATTAGCAGCTGAAAGATCTTGATATTATACATGTTACCATGCCTTGAAAGTTACACCACCATCTTCTCATGATCCTTGTTCCGAGTCATTTTTCCGAAACTGTATTTGAAGCATGCTCTGATAGAGCTGGGCAATATATCGATATTATAGCGATATCGTGATATGAGAGTACATATCATCTTAGATTTTGGATATCGCAATATCATAATATGGCATAAGTGTTGTATTTTCCTGGTTTTAAAGGCTGCATTACAGTAGTTATGTCATTTTCTGAACATACCAGACTGTTGTAACTGTTCTGTTATTTGCCTTTACCCACTTAGTCATTATATCCACATTACTGATGATTATTTATCAAAAATCTCATTGTGTAAATATTTTGTGAAAGCACCAATAGTCAACACTACAATATCATTGCGGTATCGATATCGAGGTATTTGGTCAAAAATATCGTGATATTTGATATTCTCCATATCGCCCAGCCCTATGCTCTGGTGGTTATAATGAATTTTTGTGATAGGTCTGAGATGCTGTTTTATACATATCTTTTAAATATTCTGTAGATAAAGTTCCTTTTTTCTCAGTTTGTCTCATGTGCTCTTTTCTTTTTCCTCAACACGTTACATCACAAAAAAAAAAGAAATTGAACATACATTTTGTTCATTTTGACAGACTACATTCTAGGCTTATGGTGTACTTAACTTCCTGAGTTAAAATGCAAAGCAAAGCAAAGCTCCATCTTGAAGCAGCATATGCTCCTAATTGTCTCCATCTTCTTTTGTTGCAACACACCATTAATTTTGATGAGGTAGCAGAGAGACATGAGCTAATAAATGCCTGCAATACCACAAAATCTGCATTGTAGAGGAGACCAACAGGACCGAAACAAGATAAAACAAGGAGTTTCAAGATCAGTAGATCAACAGCGACGCTACAATCATACACACAACACCACCTTATAGAATATGATTAAACTAGCCAACAGTATATATAGGAGTTAAAATGAGCACACCCTTAAACATCTACAGCAGGAAAATGCAACATACACATTAATGCAGCAGGAATATTAATCCAAAAACATCAGATAGAAGAGGAAACACACTGACGGGGAACATTTTACTGCACTACTTTTAAAACTTTAATTAGATTTTACAATTACATACTTTTACTTAAGTAAGGTTTTTTATTTAAGTATTTCCACAGTGTAGTATTTGTACTTTTAAGTAAAGGATCTGAATCCTTTCTCTTCCACCGCTGACTTCAACAAATCATGGCCTGTCTCCTTACTGAGCCACTTCCAAAATGTATGCATTTGTGCATAAAACTACAAATCTAAAAATGAGAATGCTCGGCTGTTGCCTGGCACGGACACACTGGGAAATAAGGATTACCGAACCATTTCCAAATGTACCTTTGTGTCTCTGTGACATCACAGTTTCATCTCGCAAAACTTGAGAGCCGTAAGAGTGAGTTACCCGCCCGACACGCTGCAAACAGATCAGTAGGCGACACACACTCTGTTGGTGATGAATGGACAAACCAATGAATGCACACACACACAGACAGACAGACACACACACATGTACACACACACACACACACACACACACACACACACACACACACACACACACACACAGCTTGTTGGCCACTGGCAGAGTGCTACATGGCATTTAATTGACCTGCTTTGAGACCTGTGCGGTTGCCATGGGAGCAGCAGCCTCGGCCACACACTCCCAGGCCCTGTTTCCTGTCTCCTCCCCTACTTCTTCTTCTTCTTTTCTCCTCTGCTGTCTTTGTCTCTCTTTCAGCATCTTCCATCTCTCTCTCTCTCGCACATTGAATCTCTCTCGCCTCGCTGCTGCGCTTCTCACGTCTCGTATCTTTTCCTCAGATCTCTCAATTGCTCTAAACCCTCCTCCTCCTCCTCCTCCTCCTCGCCTCCATCAAATGATCCCAACACACACCTCTTCTCTTTTCCCTCGCTCTCTTTCTCTCTCTTGCTGCAAGGGTGCTGGCTGTGCTGAAAATGACATCATCGATCTGAAAATATATGAATGAAAATGTTTGGTGTGTGTGTGTGTTTGTGTGTGTGTATGTGTGTGACTATTAGCACTGAGAGTGAATGGAAAAAGAAGAAGAAGAATAAGTAGAAGAAAGGTATCGACAAAAGATTGTATTTTTGAACATAGTAACTGGAACAATGGAAGAGTGTTATCAGGTGATCTAGGACAACGGTTGCATAGCAGCAGAAGAGCACAGAGATATCGGCATCGTATAGAAAACCCTACAGTCACTCTGTGTGCACACGTGAGTGTACGTATAATTATATGCCAAAACTAAACCTGAGAGTCGAAAAAAGAAGGAGAGAGGAGATGAGGGAGTGAAAGAGTGGGAAAATGATGGAAAGATGAGAGGAAAGGTAAAAAGGGAGGAAAGATGACATCATGTCATCAGACTACATGACGTGATGGTCATTAAAATGTCAGATCAGGTCTGACAAAGACGACACATTGAAACCTAAAAAAAAAACTGAAAAAGGAAATTAAAGTGCGTAGTTTCTGTCATGAGGAATTCTAAGTCATGACAACAACACTGTTGGCGCATTCACATGATACAAGCCTTCTGTGACCGCGCACCACTGATTTTTAACATTTTATTGTTTTAGTTATTTTTAGCCATGTAAATTTGTATTTGCTGTTTCAATTTTACTTTGTGAAGCACTTTGAAAGGTGCTACGTGAATAAAGTTGAGTTGAAAAATCCAATTCCAGTCTTATTTCCTGCAATAAGAGCAAAGCTAAACATTTATATTTAGTTTAGAGATGTTTGGAGTATGACATCCTTATCTTTGTCGGTTGTTGGTTCATTTCCATAAAAAGAAAAATGTAATCTTGAAACACAGAAGTATGTCAAAGGGAACAGAGATAAACTTCAGCGATTAGGAATGTTAAAAAAAAAGGTATCAAACGCAAAATGAGTTCTTTCCGATGATGTGAGGTGTTCTGCTATGAAACACGACATGGGATGAAACAACAAACTGTTGACGCCACGCATCTGTCAAACCAGTCCAACATCGTGTGGTCTGATCTCAGCATGAGAGGAGACATAAAAAGAGATGTGTGTTAGTATAACAGAATGGACCAGGTGGTGAGGATGTATCAGGGATAGAGAAAGGAAAGTAAAGCGAACTAAGTAGAAGAAAAAGACCAATAGATGGAGAGGAGGTCGTCTGAATGATCAGATAAGTAGACAGACAGAAACAAAGAGAGAAAGTAAAAGCCTGGCCCGAAAAAGATCTCTGCTGTGCTGCACAGGAAGTGTTTCCATTTTCAGTTTGTTTGTAATAAACATAAGAAGTCATAATAGAAGGATATGGAAGTTAATGGGAGCATTAACGGCTTAACAGACCAAGCAAAGAGGAAATGAAAAACTCCTCCAACAGACAATTACAAACCTGCCCACACTGTTTGATTGACAGGTGATTTGTGGGTGGAAGCACCACAGCGATGAGGACACAGGCACCAAAAATGGTGGACAAAATCTATGCGTTATTATGGATCCCACGCAACTTCTAGGCAAGTCCCGCCCTACAAAGTAGCCCGATTGGTTGGGGTTAGGCATTGACCTCAGGGGATAGGACCTGAACAAATCAGGTTCCGTGATCTTGCCTAAGCATGGACGCCTGACCAAATAGCATGTGAATGCTACTTAATATATATATATATATATATATATATATATATATATATATATATAAATTCATGAGGAATTCTAAGTAATGACAACAACACTGACAACGTTTGCATGCACATAATATTCAGTTTTTTGCCCTTTTTCAGAAAAAGACGATACTCCGACTAAGCTGTTTACATGGCTAATGAAAGTGAATATTCTACTGATATTCTTGTTCACATGTAGCCATGCAAAATACGATTTTTTTCAAAGTTTACCAGCAGTGGTGGACTTGTTGGACCGTGCAAACACAGCGTACCTCTTTCATTCCTTCAACCAGCTTTTTGTATGGGGGGTGCATGGGGATGTATCCCCCCTTAAAAAATATGAAAGACAACCCCAAAAGGCATACATAAAATAACCATTCAGGGGACTGAAAACATGTATATCTGCTTCTTTTTTTTAAAGATGATTTTTTGGGCATTTTTAGTTCTTTATTTTTATAGGACAGCTGAAGATGTGAAAGGAGTGAGAGAGGGGGTAATGACATGCATCAAAGGGCCGCATGTTGGAGTCAAACCCACGGCCGCTGTGTTGAGGAGAAAACCTCTATATATGGACCCCTATGGTGGACCGTACCATCTTAACTTTGCAGCACATCTCCTTTCTTTCTCACGCATAATGTTTTGAATACGCAGAAAGTTTACAGGAGAATAATTAAAGACATTGCACCATAAATTGATGCAGAAAAGGCACAAATTGTTGCAGAAAGATTAACCAGAATGCTGGAAATGAAGTGTTTGACACTCAAAATTTTCTGGGGGGGTCAACCCCCAGACCCAGTGGTTCCAATGGTGCGTTCCAATGTTGAATCAAAACCTAGCTTGGATAAAACAATTCCAACTTGGTTAAAATTCTGGAAGAACTGCGGTCATGGTTAAAAGCAACCAACGTCGACACGAGGTGAACAAGGATCTCAACACTTAGTACATCCAACCATCCGCCCTAACCCCCCTCCCTATGATGTTTTGCTGCGTCATAAAAACATCATAATACTTCTGTCACTGAGACAATAATCATCATTCACAAACGCCACAAAAAGGTCCGTGCAGGTAAAAACATCAGCGTGGTTGTTGTAAGTGTTCCACTAAATGACCGACGCTTCCGTTTCTCTCCTTCATTCGTGAAAATGCACTTCCTCCTTCCACCCATTTAGCATCAATTACGCTTCTTGTCCCCGACCATATCGTCATGGTACCAGTAATCACAGTAAATGACACTATCTGGAACATAATGCAGCACCTGCTTACAGTAATGTGACCATCACCACCACCATAAATGTGTTACGGTCGCTGATTGAAGGCAAGGTCAAATGTATCGGGGGAAAGAAGCGTCTTGTGCTGATTATTGCACCACGGCAGGTGTGAGCGGGCTGCTTGGCTGTCGGTTTGTGTTAAAGCTTACATACATACGTACTGCATTGCACGCACGCACACACACACACACACACACACGCACACACACTGTTCTCCAGGGGATATGCACATAGTGTGTGTGGAAAGAGAAAACGAGTGAGCATATGGGTGTGTTTACTCTCAGTTGGCAGTGTGTGCACTGTGCAACTCTGCAGCATGACATGATCACTTTGCATGTGTGTATTTAATCCAGTCTCTTCCTCCTCTTCCTACCCCATCCACCCTGTCCTTCATCGTGCCTGCCTGCCCGTCGTTCATCTCCAGCCTCTCCAAAATAAAATCGCTCATCCACCTATATTTGCCTCTGATTTTCTCTCTTCCTTTACTTTCGCTCTCATCCTTTCCTCCTCCTCCTCTCTCGTTTTGCTTCATCCTCTTCCTCACCTCCCGCTGTCCCCTCTCCAACTCCATCGTCTCCCTCCCCTCCTCTTCCTCCTCTCCTGCTTTATCGAGGAAGCGAGTAAGAGGGGCCGATTTACAAGGGCTGTCATCTCCGCTTCTCTCGTCGTTTCCCTTCCTCTGTCTCCATCTCTCTCTCTCTTTCTCTACCTCGCTCGCCCGCAGAGATAATTAAAGAGCCCACTAGTAATCCCATCCAGCCGTGGAGCCGAGCAATCGCACACTGTAACACACACAAACACACTCATGCACGGGACTGCAGCATGTGGCAGTGGTGTGTAAAATGTGTGAAACATAAAACCTTAGTATTTGCACACTCAGCAGCAAGTAAACCGAAAGCTACAGTTGTTGAGGACGCACACAGAAACACACACACACACACACACACACACACACACACACACACACACACACACACACACTGTACAGTCTCTCAGCCCAGTTACACGCCAAGAGGCAAAAGACCAATTGACCTAGTTCATTCGAACCTGGCAACCCAGACGAAGGAAAAAAAATGACTGGACGAGAAGATGGATGGAGGCATGCGTAAAGATGAGAGTCCTGGGAGAAAATGGATGAAAGGGAGCGTTGGACCATTGAATGGACGGGTGGGTTGATGGAAGAGTGAAAAGAGGAATGAAAGGATGAATTTCAGACACCACATTTTTGATGGAGGGGTGAGGAAATTGAAAGAACAATGGACAGAATAATGGATTGAATGGCAAACTAATAATGAATATAGTGGATGCAGGAAAAGGGGAATGGATGAATGGGTTATTGAAGGGTTGTAAAGCTGGATGCATGGACATGAGTCACCTTAATATGAGACTTTTTGGATGGAGGGATGCAGAAACTGGGGAAAATGGATGCAAGGAAGAATTGGATCATTGGATGAAAAACAATTACTAGATATATAGATGATCGATCTGCATACAGATAGATAGATAGATAGATAGACAGATAGATAGATAGACGAAGAAGTATGGACAGTAACACATCTTGGATAAATGGATGGATGGAGAAATTGAGAGACAATTGGACGTAAGAATGGACTCGAGGGGAAACAATAAAGACCAATAGTTAGCTACAGTAGATAGGTAAGACATGCATGTGTGACTAACAGTGTGAGTAAGAGGGATGGAAGAAAGATGAATGGATGAAGAATGCCGAAACTAAGAGGAAAATCGGATGAAAAGAAGCACTGAAATATTGGATGGAAAACCAGCGATAGAAAGCTCAATGGATAGATAGATGGGTGAATGAATGGTGGCTTGCCAAGTGCATGTGTGTATAGGATGGATGGAGGAAAAGATGCATGCATGAATGGATGGATGAATGAATGAGTCGATGGATAAAATGTTTAATGAGCTGCACACCAACAGCCAGGTTCTGTCCGAGGTTTCTGCCTTTTTAAGAAGTTTTTTTGCAATTTAATTCGGGGAATTGTTGGGTCTCTGTAAATTATAGAGTGTGGTCTAGAGCTACTCTATCTGTGAAGTGTCCTGAGATAATGTCTGTTATGATTTGTCACTATAAGACGCAACAATGGGTGCAAAAGCAATACTAGATATAGATCAATATACAGACAGATGAATACATTAAGGATTGCCAAGTTAGGTGTGCATGTGCGTGTACGATGGATGGAGGAAAAGATGCATGGATGAATGGATGGATGATTGTATGTAAAAAGAAGGATACATTGATGTGAGACACCTGAATATAAGACATTTTGGATGCAGGAATTGGGAGAGAAATGACAAAAGCAATACTAGATGGATACTGTGTAGATCAATAGACAGACAGATGAATACATTGAGGCTTACCAAGTTGCACGTGTGTGTACGATGGATGGAGGAAAAGATGTATGGATGGCATAACGCCATAGACAGAGAAATAGATAGATAGATGGAGGAATTAATGTGTGCTCGCCAGCATAGTTTGAAGGGACATGAGACAATTTAAATAAAAGACACTTTGGATTAAAGGTGCAGAAAACAAAAGATAAATGAACGTATGAATGAAACGTGCATGTGTGTGTCACATAAATGGATGGAGGGGTGAAAAGAGGCCCCCCTCTGGATGTGAGGCACCTGAATATGAGGCATTTTGAATGGAAAGACGCATTGAATGGAAAACTAACGCTATACAGATACATGGAGGGCTGAAACGACAGACGGACAGATGGAGGAAATGCAATAAAAATCAGATCTATAGAAAGATAAAGTACCTGTTGCTGATTTGGGTCTGTGTCTTCCTTTGGGCCGTCGTTGGGAATTGCCCATACTATTCTTCCTGTCCCAAAACATCACCGCCTCATTCCACCAACACACACACACACACACTGACTGACTGACAGCGAGAGAGAGAGGCTGACGAGGTGTGTGTGTGTGTGTGTGTGTGTGTGTGTGTGTGTGTGTGTGTGTGTGTGTGTGTGTGTGTCTCTGTCTCGTGTGTTAAAGCATGTGCAAGACAAACCGAGAAGTGTGTGTGTGTGTGTGAGAGGGAGCGTCACAGCATCACCGAAGCCGTCTGTATCCCGGAGTGTGTGACTGCCTGTGTGTGTGTCTGTGCATGTGTGTGTGTGTGTGTGTGTGTGTGAAGCTCGGCATGTGATTGCGGCTGAAAGAGAGAGGCAGAGTGACAGAAGACGAGAAAGGGATAGGAGTGTGTGTCGCACACTACGTTTGTGTGTGTGTGTGTGTATGTGTGTGTGTGAGAGAGAGAAAGAGAGCTTGCCTGAGTGCACCTTGCTACGTGAGCTGTTGACAAAGCAGGCTGTGTGTGCATGTGCGTGTGTGTGAGAGATAGATGAAGAAAGTATGTGTGAGCAACCTCCACACATTTCAATGAAAGGTTTGGCTGTTACCGATAAGCATGTGCATATATTTGTGTGTGTGTGTGTGTGTGTGTGTGTGTGTGTGTGTGTGTGTGTGTGTGTGTGTGTAAGAGATAGAGAGAGGGAGAGAGAGAGAGAGAAAGAGAGAGAGAGAGAGAACGAGAGAGTATTGGTTGTGTTGATCTAGCATCCAGCCAGTCGCATCCAGCCGCTGCCGTTCAATTCATAAAGAGAAGGCAGAAAGCAGCCAATCAGAAGAGCAAGAGAGGGACATCGAGTTATGACGAGAGAGAGAGAGAGAGAGAGAATGGGGGTTGGAGTGAAGGAGGTAGAGCGAGAAATAAGAAAAAAGGGGAGGGGTTGGCCCAGAGAGAGAGTGATAGATTGGCTCTCTATCAGCTTTGTGACTAGAAAACAGAGAGGACTATACGACCGAAAGTATGTAGACACCTCCGTCCACATACTATCATCCAGGTACTTTTGGGAGGCTGAGCTTGACCCCTTAGTTCCAATTAAGAGACTGAATGAATGAATGAAGTTCATGGGCTGACAAGACACCCTAAATTTATACAAACCAGATCTACATTTTCAAACAATAAAAAAATGAAGATTTAGGCCTATAAATGACAAAAACATCTACGTCATCTACCCATCTAATGTAAGCGTTTTGGGGCACATTTTATCACTGTTAGCATAGAGTGTTTTACTTTTTTAGCTCCATTATATTGAAGATTGTCATATTATAAATGTATGCTTGGTATTTATGCCTTCTTATTGCACATGGGCAATGTGATTGGTTGCAGACATACAGCCACTGGCTCAAACAATTTGCCTGATGAAGGCACCAAAACTTTGCAAATAAATGTATTTTTTGCAAGTTAGACATTGTGCAGGAGTTTCAGTATTGGACCTCACTAATGCTCTTGTGGCTAAATGGGAGCAAATCCCTGCAGCCAGGTTCCAAAATCTGATGGAAAGCTCTCCTTGCAGAGGCTGTTACAGCTGCATGAATAACCATGGTTTTTGGGAAGGAGATATCGGTGTAATGTTTGGTTGTCCACATACTTTTGGCCATGTAATTAACTGCAGAAAGAGACAAACAAGATTGCAGGAAAAAGACTGCATAAAGGTGGAACAAGAAAGAGGTAAAAAAATAAATAAAAAAAGAGAGAGAGAAGCTTATACGAAGGGACAGAGAGATGAATAAATGAAGACGGTAAAACCGGGTGGGTTCAGACGGAGGGAGAGAAATTGAAAGTGAAGTAGTAAGCGACACAGCGAATGAGATTGAGAGGGTGAAAGAGTGAGACAGAGAGAGAGAAATGGGGAGAATACAGAATGAGGAGAGGAATGTGATTGTGGATAGAGTGCATAAAGACATCAGGGTACCTTCTAGCTCATGTGTCTGCCATTTCTCTTTTCATCCTTCAATCCTTCCCCTCTCCCCAGCCTTTATCGAGTAAACCACAAGTCACACGCACGCACGCACACGCACGCACGCACACACACACACACACACACACACACACACACACACACACACACCTGTTTCATGCATTACTGATGCAAGTTCACAATGTAAATCCAGCCACATCAGGTAGATTTACATTTGAGATGAAGCTCTTCACAATTACTGACAGAATCATGTTACTAAATTGTATGCACCTTGGTGGTGACTCCTGGCCTTTATTTTTTCTAATATGCTTCTTCAAATTAAATTCAAGTTCATGGCAACATGCACCCACATTACTGTAATCGTTGCTGCTGCAGAAGTTATGTTGTTGTGATGGACAGCCATACAGTGATTGTAAGGCTATATATATAGGCCTATACATTCTAATTCTTTCCTCAACCTAACCATGCACGCACACAGAAAACAGGTCGCCGGTAAACATCAACTAAACCTGACCAAACACACACACACACACACACACACACACACACACACACACACACACACACACACACACACGGTAAGTCAGGAGGAAGAACAGACAGTAAAGAGCACTGGAGGCCATTCTTGTCCTCTCTCGTCTCCCCTCCTGTCTGTCTTTTTCTTTCACATCACTTCTAAGTCCATCATACTCTTTGGACTATATGGTGAAGTACTTTTACTGTACTAAAATACAATTTTGAGTCATTCGTGTCCCATTTAAAAAATAAAAGTAAAAGTTTTTGTTTTAATTTTCAGGAACAACCACTACTAGCTACATGAACGTGACGTTCAGTGTCACGTGTGTAACCGAAAGTTAAGTAACGTCATATTTGAACCCAAACCCCAATCTTTTTCTACACTTAAGTAGCTTTGGTGCCTAAACATAACCAAACTGCTAGCCCTTTAAAACGTTAACGACGTGTTTAAAACTGCAAACCTGATATTTTAGATATTTTTTGATATTTTTAGATATCCTGTATGGTATCAGAGGATAGGAATAAACTACCTATATTGTTGTATGGTTTGGAGGACTTGTTGACGTTTAGAAAGTTCTTTTGTATTAAAAAATTTGCAATATCTACTTTGAAGGGGTATCTGAGTTTATCTGACGGGGCTGTGGGGAACCACTGCATTACAAGATAGATCTGTTGTTTGCTCATTGTGATTATGGTAGGATAATTTTAATACATCAAGTCATGGTGATATTCAATATGCTTTAATCTAAATATTACATGTTACATGCACAAGACAGAGCTCTCACTCTCTCTGACTCTCTCTCTCTCTCTCTCTCTCTCTCTCTGTCTGTCTTTATATTGATCCAATGAGAGTGAAGCTGCTGCTATCATAAATCTGCTCTATCCTTCCTCCTCTTCCAGCTTTGTCATCACCACTCCTCCTTCTCTTCCTCCTCCTCCTCCTCCCTGCTGCATCACATCCTCATAAGCAACTGATAGAAAAAGGTGCTGAATGTACGGAAGAGATTTGTGCTAAAATATCAACAGTCTAGAAGAAGATATCACACCCACACAACTATTTTTAGTGCTGGCTGAAAATTTAGCAAATTATGGTCTGGTTCTGAAGATAAGATATAGCATTATTTATCCCGAGGGAAATTTTAAGACGTTCCACTATTCCATTTCTAGGGACAACAATCTATATTTCTTCTTTCTTCTATTTCTTATTAATCATTCAAAAATGTGTATACAGTACTTGCAAAGTGACAAGTTTCACCACACACCAAACCCCCCAAAACCTATACTTAGTTTAGACATAATAATATCTCTTATCTCTCTACAAGTGTTCTTTAGGTTCACTTCAGGTGAGTGGACACAGAGATGCTACATGCAGAATATGATGCTTTGTTACAGTTATTTAAGCTGAGACAAGCTTAATAATATAATTCAATATTAATATGCTTTTCATAGCAAGCCTTGCGTAATCTGTTTCTACCACATTAAGTAAAGTCATGAGTTAAGCAGGTTTTTCTTTCCGCACCGATGTTATCATGACTGACATGATAAACACACCTGAATGAAACCTTGTCTGATTGCAATTTTGATATGGCGGCCTCTACATATCACATTTCCCTGGTAACACGCCGATACGATAACCAAAAATGAGGAAATGAAGATCAGCACAATGACTTCCTTTCACAGAAATGGACTTAGTGGTTTCATCTGGAAGTTTACTCCTACTCCTCTGCAGAGAAAAACGACTTCACAGCTCATCTCCTCTCTTCTCCCCAGACACATTTTAGTAGATTCTTCTTCTTTTGATTAGGGCCATTATGGCTTCCTTTTTATTGTTACTTGTAGGACAGATGATGTCTGTTTCTCTCTTTCTACTCCCACTCTTTACAGCTGAGGTCTGACTGGAAAAGTTCACTCAGTACTTTTAAACCCTCAAGGGCTGCAACTGTTTTTACTGATTCTTCCGCTGAATTTCCCCTTAATTAATCAATTAACCATTTAGTCTATAAGATGTTAAAGGGGAACAATGCGGGTTTTTTTAGCTTAATTTACCTTAACTGAACAGCTTCGGAGTCACTGGAAAGGTTATGTGACTTTTTTCGGGTTGAATGGTGGTCGTCTCGCTCCCCCCCTAGTGCCTGTGAGAAACCACCCTCACAACTTTCGGCCAGCAAGCCGCCGGCCTCAGCGTCAGGAAGTATCACGTGATATCAGGTCAGGTAAGAACAAGGTAGCGATGGAGTTTTTCACACTATCGTCATGGCTAGTCGCCGACTAAAAAGAAGCAGAAAGCTAGGAGGAAAGCGTTGCCGGAGGAACAGAGAAAGAGGAAACGGCAGACTGACCGAGCGAGGAGTCAGACACTAGTAAACATAGGAGCTGCCAAATATCTATTCTGAAGCTGTAGGGGGAGCTCTATAGAGAAACCTGGTAGAGGGTGCGCCCCATTGTACACTACAGAGGAAAAGTCCGCTTATCATCCTCAGGCAATAGTTTCTATTATATATCATACGAAAAGTTATGCACTATTTTTTGTGTGCTTTCATACAAATGTTGAACAACACGAACGATCAGTATGTCTGCTCAAGCCCCTGCAATGCAGAATGTTTAGGCAATAACAATACTACTTGGTTAGGTTTGGAAAAAAGGTCATGGTTTTGGTGAAATAGATGTTGACTTTTGGTCTAACACGGGAAACAGTCTGCTGGGTGAACGTTGTGTTTGTTTGACTCATCCACTAAGGGTGGCACGGTTCATGAAAAAACATCCGAACCGCTCGGCCCGTTTGTCTCGGTTCGGAGCGTTTGTGCGTCGCACGGTTCGACGCATGTGCAATGTAGCCTCGTGCCCGTCAGGTGCCCGTATGTGACCTCAGACAGTGTGTTTCCCTTTTGCGTGAAAGAAGAGGTGTGGACAAGTTAGACAAGAAAACGTACAGCGAAAGACCGTGCAAAACAGTTCAGACCATCCTGCCAACCTCTAAAGCTGTTTCAATCCTGTCGGCTCTCTGCAGCGGGTGGGGATGCTCAGTTCCCCCCACGACCGACGCGCGCACACACACAAACACACACGGTGGATGCAGGAAAAAATGGAGTTGAGATGTTTAGGATGACCTAAATTGAGGACAGCTACGCTCGTTATTCTAAGTGCAGTGATAAGTTAAAGTCCAATAAGTACTTTATCAAACCGTATGAATGTGTGACCCAGGTAAGGATAGGAAATTAACAATGTTAATTAACAAACTTTCAGCTGTACAAAAAAAAAAATCACAATTTTTCATATGTTTAACGTATTCTGACTTATTCAAAAGACGGCGCTTTAAGAGTTCATCTCTTTTTCTTCTAAAGGATACAATTTCTGGAAGAGCTATACTGAAGTTGGCAGTTTCATAAATGGAAGTTATTTCAATTGATATTCTGTAATATTTCAATCTTCGTGTGCTAAAAAGACACATATGTTCCTGTAGATGGCAATACACATTCTCCTTTTTTTGCCAAATAAATGAAAAGCTTGTTGAAATCATCAATGTCTTCCCTCTTGCTGCATCAAAATCTCACCTAGCTTTCCTCAGAGATGGTCCCAATAATGTGCTTAAAGTCAAGTCAAATTCAGTTTGTGCATGATTACATGATATAATTCAATTCAATTCAATTTTATTTATAGTATCAAATCATAACATAGGTTATCTCGAGACACTTTACAGATAGAGTAGGTCTAGACCACACTCTATAATTTACAAAGCCCCAACAATTCCAACAATTACAGTAATTCCCTCAAGAGCAAGCAGTGCGACAGCGGCGAGGAAAAACTCCCTCTTGGGAAGAAACCTCAGACAGACCCAGGCTCTTGGTAGGCGGTGTCTGACGGGCCGGTTGGGGGTGTGATGAACAGTGGCAATAGTAGTCACATTAATAATGGAACAGTGACTGGATGTGGCGGGAAGCTGCAGGGGTCAGCAGGAAGCAGCATGACATTGCAGGGCTCGG
Organism: Perca flavescens; assembly: GCF_004354835.1. NCBI lineage: Eukaryota > Metazoa > Chordata > Actinopteri > Perciformes > Percidae > Perca > Perca flavescens. Next base: position 13,082,458 of record NC_041349.1, read on the forward strand.
CAGGGAGTGCAGCAGGACCACGGCGACAGCTGGAACCAGGATCTTGGTGCCAACGTTCTCCAAGGAAATACGCTATATATATATATAACTATTTTTTAATACTGTATCCTACATTGTGGATAATTAAGCTAAATATCATATGCTGAAGTATATTTCTGGAGTGTTAAAAAATAACAAGAACCGTACAGAAGCAAAAACCGTGACCCTAAAACCGTGATACGAACCGAACCGTGGGTTTTGTGAACCGTACCACCCCTATCATCCACACACCCTGACGCCCTCTTCCCTGTGACTTGCTCAAGGACACTTGGGTAGGTGGATGGCTGAACTCTTTTTCATTTTTGCAATGAGACACAGTCGTTAATGCTCCCTGGCGTATGAGAAACCTATTTGCACAGTGAAATCTGCTGGGATTCCCTATAACAAATATCCCTAAACCATCACTAATCCGGGTTCATCCCTGGGCCTCCCACAAAGATCGCTATTATAGCTTTTGCCCATATTCGATCGCCCGCCGCTTATGTAACTGGTGTCGAGGCCCAGTGAGGGCTGGGGTTGGGGGGGGAGGACAGAGTGCTGTTAGAGCACGAGCTGTTCCCTTTCTTGCTGATTTACTGTTTTGCCAGCAATTTTTGCAGAACATCTCGTTAAGTCGATGGCATCGACTTCACACAAGCGGCTCCGTCTTGTCACCCATCACTGTGAATAACAGGGACTTTGCTCTCTTTCTCCCACCTTTCAGGCTCTGTCTTATGCTGACAGCTCGTTCTATCACACGCTCTGCTCTTCTGTCTTTGAACCACTTAGGCTTCTCTTTAGTATACTTTACTCGTTTTTCGTCTGTGCCAACCTTTTATCTCAGTCCTTTTCTTTGTCCGTCCCAGAAAAAGCCAGACAAGGTGAGAAAATGTGACATTCCCACTCCCTTTCTCTGTCTCTCGCCCTCTTTCTCATGTCACATTCACACGAGAATGACCAGAAGATCTTTCCGTTCTCACACGGGTTCATCTAAGGACGATAAGGCATCTCTTTCTCTTTTGCTGCCCAAATCTCACCAGAGCACCCATAATATTTGCTGTCCTATTATCTCGTTCTCGTGGCCCGGCCTTGAACTAACAGGCAAACAATGCCGAGCCAAACCTTCTCATAACAAGCCAGCGGTTGCTTTGGGAGAAACGAGGGATTAAAACCAGATAAACAAAAGATCTCCCTCCTTTTCTTTCTCTTTAACAACTGTATTTGTTTGCCTCCGTCTTGGCCCGTTCAGTAGGTATTCCCTCTTCAAAGAGCCGCTACGAGGAAAGAAAATGTTTTACAATTCCTGTTTGTCCAGTTCAAACAAATGAACAGTAGATGCATTACAACACTTCGTTTTTTTGTTTCAACCACACAGAAGCAGAGTTAAGGTGTGAAAACTTGCTTAACCTGCCTTCTCCTTCCAAGGAGCTGCACATACTGTATATCAGGCTTAGGAGTACAGACCGATTCTTCCAAGTAAATTAAACATCGTTTCATGTCTCTGATTCACTTTCTGTACGCCAAAATCTCATTATCACCAGAGAAAATGGATTTTTCTTTTTCAGTTGAGCCGTTACAACGGTGAAAATCTCGCTGACGTGTTGAGGTTATTTAAGGACAGGCAAAAGTAGAAAGTAGACCCCTTGTTGAGTTTATAAAATATGTGCAAGCTGTGAATTTTCTTCATGCAGTAGGCTACACGACAAGGAAGCATCTCATGCCAGCAGTGAGAGGTTAACTGTCTGAATTTTGTTTACTTCATCCTCTCAGAAATCACCCGAAAAGACAGCCATGAACTACTTTTCTTCTTCTTAGCGGCTGGTTGGGACACAGAAGTGGTTCAGTCAAACTTAGTTAATCCAGCTTTCAATGGATTTGAATCTTGTGCCTGATTTTCATCGAAACTTGAGTGCGTCAGTTAACGGGGATGGAACCAACTACTGATTACAACCTCATCAGGTCACACCAGAAAGTGGCACAGCAAACGTATTCTGTGCGATCTGCTGCTAGAGGCATGGTGACGTAGGTTAGTTGGTGAACTGTATGTTGCTAACATGCTGATGGTGCAACAAAGTCCTCTGTTTTGTACTCTCCAGATCTTTGTTCTCTCAAAGATTAGGCCAATTTGATACAATATTGGTTAACGCCATTAATTTGTATGTTTAAGTTAACCAAAGTTGACTTGTGGATTTACTTTGCTCCTAAATGATGATGATACCAAAACCCTTTAAATGCTGGTGTGGCTTTTTAGTTGAAAATACACAAAAAATCTTTGTGTTTAAACATGAAAACGATTGGCTTCTTCAGGCTTGCATGCATGTTGCTGAAATTGAATATGTAAGCAGGAAAACTAACTTGTGATGAAATTATAATGAACCGTGACTCTCAACCTTTCAGCCAACATGGACAAGAAGCCCTTAAAGTGCTCAGAAAAACAGAAATTTTAACATCTAAGTGGGAAAACTACACAACAGTTACTAAAGAGACCTTCAAGTATGATTGTTTTGTCAACTGATGGAATTTTTTTTCAGTGCAATTGCTCTTGGGGAAATTGTTGGGTCTCCGTAAATTATAAAGTGTGGTCTAGACCTACTTTATCTGCAAAGTGCCCTGAGATAACTTCTGCTATGATTTGACAATATAAATAAAATAAAATAAAATTGGGTTACACAGTCCAAAAGCATCACTTCCAAATACCCTTGATTAGACAACTGGGAAAGCGCCATCTGCTGACGAAGATCATTGACTCTGCAAAATAGTCTCGGGAAGGAACTTGTTTTGGTGGAACATTTGCACCCCGATAAAAGAAAACGCTACATACATGTACAGTAACATGAGCTATTTAAATTAGCTGGATACATGGTTAAACATAATTTGCTCTTAGTAGTGTATCGCCCTGTGTGACGTTACTTCGTCCACAGCAATCCTACCACAATCGGTCCCAGAACGTCCCAGTTAGATAGTAAACGCTGTAACATTAAAGCTATAGTGCATAGTTTCTGTCTCCCCCATGAAGAATTCTAAGTAATGACAACAACACTGTTGGCGCGTCCACATGATACAAGCCTTACGTGATCGCGCACGTGCCCCCACCTCTCCTCCACGCAGTTGCTAGTAGCCAAGGAGGACAAGGAGGATTAAAAAAACATGATGGACTCTTCAGAAGAAGTCATTATCTTCACTCGAGCTTCTGCACAGGAAAGTCACCAGACGACACAATCTTCTGAACACAGCCATACTGAGAAATACAGAGAGAGTTGTGTGGAGCTGATAGTCTTAATTAGCTTTGTAGCAACTCATTTGGCAATAGCTTGAATGTAACGGAGTTCATTAATATAAAAAAAGTTATGCACTACAGCTTTAAACATGTTCTTTGAGATTGTTTTGGCAACTGCTGTTTTCCAAGGTCATGGGGGAACTTTGGAACTCCACATTTCTACAACCATCTAAAGTCAATGAGTAAGGTGACTTTTTAGTCAACAAACACTTGACACATTTTATGTTAGAAATAGCACCCACGTTAGACCAAATTTGGATGAAAAATTGAAAAAAAAAACAGTAACAAAAACTCATCACTTTAAAATATAATACATATCATTTCAGGTAATTGACACATTTTCCTCTGTAAACAAGTGAACTTAAGATCAGTTGACCCAGTTAAAATTGAAAGTTGTAAGAAAAATTCTTATGCAACTTAAACACTAAAAGCGGTAATATAACCATAAAGCCATAAAAGCTGGCCAACCAAATACTAATCAAGGTCAAAGTCTGTAATAGTATCATATCACCTCAGCAGACACTAAACTCTCAATGCAAAAAGGAAGAATCACAATGAAACATGCATCAACACACACACACACACACACACACACACACACACACACACACACACACAGATTGTTACAGCACAGTACCTTAAAATGGCTCAGACAGCAGGTTCAGACTTCAAAGTTTGTTTTGTGACGACTGCAACAAGTCAACTCCGAGTCCCTCTGAATCCAAGTGAGTATGAACCGAAATGAGAGAGTAAGAGGGAGGAGAGAGGGAGGGAGGGATGAACAGATTTTTGGGCAGAGAAACAGAAACAGAGAGAGGAAAAGAGGCAAAGACAAAAAAGGGAGAGGAGGAGCAACACTGACGGCGAATAAAAACAATTCAAATCACGACTACAAACTCTCCACAAAGGATGAAAGAAAGATAGGAAATAGGAGGAAAATATACAGGGAAAAAAGAGATTGGGGATGAAAATACGAGAAGAAAGAAAAGGAGTTTGCCACAAATGATTGCAAATATTGACACACACACACACACACACACACACACACACACACACACACACACACACACACACACACACACACACACACACACACACACACACACACACACACACATATTCTGACCACTCCAACAGAGCAGACATCTGGCCCAGAGTGGATTATGGGTAATTAACTGTTCTTTAATGATTCCCGCTGAGCAAGGACTCTGACAGGACAGGAACACAGATTACACTCTGATACACAAAAATGTGTGTGTGTTTATGGGTGTGTGTGAGTGTGTGTTCATGCCCCCAGAGAGCAAGCCAGGGGAATAACTGAGATTACACTGTGATCCACTGCACACACACACACACACACACACACACACACACACACACAAATGCAGTATTATGGGCTAAGGGTTGGTTTAAGGGTGTGGTGGTTAAGTCTCTATAGACATTAATGTGTGTGTGTGTGTGTGTGTGTGTGTGTGTGTGTGTGTGTGTGTGTGTGTGTGTGTGTGTGTGTGTGTGTGTGTCTGTGTCTGTGTCTGTGCGACCCCAAAGCCAAATGCTGAAGATAGTGTCAACCCCAGAAATCGAAGCAACAACACTGAGGGATGAACTGAGGAAGAAGAGATACACCTGAGGGGTGCCTAGAAAAATGGGAACCTCATGAAACATGTCAATGTAGAATGAAGTAATCTGCAACTATTTGGATAATCGTATAAAATCGTTTCAGTACTTTTTCAAGCAGAAATGCCAAATTCTGTGTTTTCACGTCCTGTTTATTATTTTCCTCAGTTGTTGGTCGGAAAAAAACAGCAACGTGAAAAAGTCATGTGAGGCTCTGAGAAATTATAATGGTAATTTTACACTATTTATTAAATACAAGATGTAAATATTATACAATTAATAGATTAATCTAGAAAAAAATAAGTTAGTTGCAGTTGAACTACAACTACATCGCATGGATTCTCTATGGAAGACTCATTTTGAATGATACATGAAAGAACAAGAGAGGTAATCCCACATTCGGGAGAAGAAGAAAAACAATCACATAGTAAAATAAAAGGAATTGCAGAGTGTTTAAATCTCACTGGAGCTGTATCCTCATGGGCTCTCTGTCTTGACACTTTTTTACAAACTAAAGACAGCTGTACTGGAAGCTGTTGAAATCATTGATTCCCTGAAGTAGAACAAGCCATGTGAAATCCCCTGCTTATATTAGTCCTGCTCACACAGGGCTCAGGAGAAACACTTTGGATGGCTGTCGAGACAAAAACGCAAAGAGAATACTGTATGAGAAACACTTTATCTATAATTTACTTTGACGCTGCCATATTGACTCAGTACAGTGTTTCATTGTGGGCTAACCACAGATTGTAATGATGAAACTCAGAGACTTCTGAAAAGAAAATACAAAAGCCAGCATTGTGAAGCAGTAATGGTCAATACATTCTGAAACAATACTGAATATGCAAGGACACTTTCTTATTCTTAGATCCTTATTGACATGTGGGGACAAAAACGAGGGTGGCGCTAGACGAATGTTGTTCCCCAGATCCAAAGAGTTTGTCCTGTGTACAGTGGCGATTTTAGGACATCTCAAACTGACAGATTATCAGGTTTAGTTTTTAGTTGTCAAACTTGCCACAGCTTTAAGCAGCATTTTGAGATGAATGTTACGTGCCAGGGTGTACTTTATCAGATCTAGTTGTTCGACCACAGTGGATATCTATCCATCCGTTTTCTGCCACTTATCCGGGGCCAGGTTGGGGTGCCAGAAGGCTAATTTTCCAGCTCCCAAGGCGTTCCTAAAGCCACCTACACATGATAAACAATTTGCTGTCTGCGCACTGCTAGGTAGGGCGAGCGGTGTACGACGCCAGGGGTAGCAGAGCGCATATTTGGGCGCCATAGTCCTCCCCATAGGAAATTAATGGAATGGCCTAGGCAAAGCGGTTTTGCCGCCTATCATGTGTAGCCAGACCTCCAAACTTCCAAAAGAAAGGCAACCACAAGGATTCTGATCCGATGCACAAGCCACCTCAACTGGCTCCTTTCGATGCAATTGTTTATAGTCGTTGCAAAAAATCACAATCAAAGGTGGAGTTAAAGACAGAGGCGGGGACAGGATGGCGTTTAAAAATTAGGATAGCGAAGCTTCCCTATACACAGCAGAGGGCTGACAAGATTAACCCTTGTGTTGTCTTCCATTCGACCATACATGTGGCTCCTCCCCGGTCAAAACTGAAAATCAACACTTTTTCTGACGTTTTTGTCTCTTTTTTTCGACACTTTTGGCACTTTTTTCAATGTTTTGGCGCTTTTTTTTTTACGTTTAACGCTTTTTTTCACTGCCATGTATAAACACCACTAACAAACTTATTTCCACTAGTTTTACACTTATTTTTGGAATTCATGGTCAAGCCTCATTTATAGGAAATTACCTAATTCTTCATTTTAAAAAAGCAGAAATTATGAATTATTTAGACTAATATTATAATATATAAAGGAAGAATAATCACAGACATGTATATGTCACCGTTCAGTGAGGATACTGTTTTGAAACATTGAATAAAACACCCAAAATTCAATAACAGTAGAGATCCAATCTTTTGTTGTACTTGCAAAGCCCGTGTTCCATCCATGTTATTTGGGGTAGTTAAATTTAGGTAGTTAAAGAGAAACCCATATTTCTGATATATATATTTTGAAAACGGGTCTAATTTGACCTAAAGACAACACAAGGGTTAAAATCACAGCAGCAGCAGCAGCAGCAGATACAAAAGGGCAGAGACAAATAAGAGTTTGTCAGTTTCAGGAAGTTACAGAAATGGTTAAACGTAGCCAGTGTGGGTTTCCACATTCGAGTGTACTGGCCCTTTTAACATTCATGCATAATGTAATGCCAGCATAGTAGCATGCCTACAGTAAACTACAACCATAACATGATATGTTAGAATGTTAACAAGCTAAAAGTTGCCATTTTAGCCATGATGTTAGAAATAATTTGTACTTTTTACATCACAGTATATTGTCTACACTGTGTCTTGCAATGTCCTTCTGGACTGTGTGTAATATTTGTCCACATTGGTACAGTATATATACTGACAACTATCTTTTTTTTAGTTACTCCCTGCACAGGTTTGAAGATTAAAAACGAGGTGACTTTAAATCAGTCCTTCATCCATCAGTCGTCACTTAACAGCCCGAGTACAACATATTGTCCCAACTTCTTCCTCTTTATCTGCTTTTCTGGCTGATGGCAGTCGACTACTGTCACCTGCAGTCTTAAGCTTGCATTAATGCATGTGCGTGTGTGTGTGTGTGTGTGTGTGTGTGTGTGTGTGTGTGTGTGTGTGTGTGTGTGTGTGTGTGTGTGTGTGTGTGTGTGTGTGTGTGTGTGTGTGTGTGTGTGTGCGCTGTTGGAGGCTGTTAATCTGCTAATCCAACCCCCACAGAGCCAGATTACTGTTTGATTTTAGTTTGATAAGAAAATATGGGAGGCATTAAAATATATTAGTGTTCCTTTGCTTAAGTCTGATCCAGACAATACTTTTATCTCCAAGACAACATAGCTTTTCACTGATGGAACATTTTAATATTATGATATTACATGAAATGATATGCTCTAGTATGATACATGCATTGTCAGTAGAAAGCTTTTAACTAAAACTGTAGGTTTCAGTTAAAAATCCATGATGATTGCCAGAAAACGTTTACAGAAACCCTCCCAAATCCCATTTAAAAGTTGATAAAAAAAACAAAAACAAAAAAAAATATAGCAGTTTGTATTCATTTGTGTGTATTTTCGTATGATTTTCATGTTTTGGAGCAAAACTTAATCTTATAAACCACAGAAAGAGGAAGGACATTTGTTTTGTTGGCCCAAAGTCTGCTGCATTTGCTAACTTCTATAACACCCAGTACAACTGCAGTTCTTCTCACTTGGACAAGCCATACAAAAGTGAGATTTATACTTTGAAACAAGTTTTTGACAGTATATTTGATGGTAGATTTGGCAAATATACTGTACATTTCGGTTAACTTTCCCACATCCGATAAGGACTCAATGCTTTTCCATGGGAAGCATCTGGGAATGTTTTCTGATATCAATTACATGCAGATACTTAATTTTAATGTTTTTTTTCTAATAAACACAATGTGTTTGATATCAGAGATGATTGGCCATGTAAGGAATGAACAGCTGTACTCACTCGAGTGATGACTCTGTGTGTGTGTGTGTGTGTGTGTGTGTGTGTGTGTGTGTGTGTGTGTGTGTTAAACCACTACATTCTACATTCCCAGGCTTGACCATTTGTTCAGCTACTCACGGCCAAAAGCTGCATATTGGATGACCCCAAACACCGAGGCAACAACAGCAACAGAGGAAAGACTTCACCATAACTGGACTATACCATGTCATTTTTGTGCTGCTAATAAGCAAAGTTGCCAAAGTGCAACTTTATTGTGTTGGTGTGGTTCGGCACAAGAGTTACATAAGTCAATTAAAAAAAACTTTAATTTAATTGGAAGAAAACCCCCTCAATTATGACCAGAAGTCCAAAAAAAGGAAATTTTCAGCTGCTGTCACTCTGTGGTGTGAGAGAGTGGGGTTACATAAGGGAACCCCAAATGAGGATGGGGAAAAGGATATGATTCCATATATCTTTAATCTCCCTCGTCTTTTTCTTCTCTCCGTCTACAGCTTGCTTTCATCTGCCACCTTCTCCACTTCATCCCTCCAGCTCTGTTCCCCCCCACCCCCTCTACTCTTCTCTCCTTCTGTCGCTCACATAGAAGTGTTTATTCATGCATCCATCATCTACTGCATGTCAGGCACGCATGTTAGCGTCTATATGTCCACAGACAGAAACCAGAAAATAAGAAGGGAAGAAACAAATGGAAATAAGGGTTAAGGACAGAAAGACTGTGGCAGCTTGGGTATAAACAAACAGAGACAGAACAATGATGCACAAAACTCAAACTTGCAAAGTAATTGCACTTGTTTTTTCACAGCGCTCCCTCGTCTGCCTGAAGTAGAAACATCCTGAAGGCACCACTGATGCAACAACATCTCAACACAGTGAGACACTTGATATGCTTATGTTTGCCTTCACACCGTATTACACAGGATTCAGACACGCCGCAACGTGGTTTAAAACACCATACAGTACACATGTACTTTACATTACTGCAATTAACATTTTCTACAGTGAGCGATTCTACGTGTAGAGACAGTAAGCAAATATCAAAGGGTACTCAAGCAATTTAATGCATCATAAAGTTAAAGTTAAACATTGATACAACAGATGCTGAGCTATCTTGACTTTTAGTTCCAATTGTTGTTTTGGTTAAAGAGGTACCAAAGCAATTTAGTATTATGCTTACCTAACAGTTTGTGTATTGGTACAGTTGCAGTACGGGGCTCACGGTTCCATGCATGCAGGAGCACGCAGTATGCAGATTAGTCTCGCATTGCCAGCTCGATCTCCACAGAGCTGTGGAGGAAGGTCTGGCTACACCACACATACATTCCAGGATAGGAGATAAAAACGCTCCGGGTTGTTTGCATTACTTTAAACCAATCACAATCGTTTTGGGTTGAGCTAGGCTCCGGTCGCAGAGACAGTGACTCTGCAAAATAGTCTTAGGAAGGAGCTTGTTTTGGTGGAACATTTGCACCCCGATAAAAGAAAACGCCACATACAGTAACAAGAGCTATTTAAATTAGCTGGATACATGGTTAAACGTAATTTGCTCTTAGTAGTGTATCGCCCTGTGTGTTGTTACTTCGTTAACAGCAATCCTGCCACAAACGGTCCCAAAACGTCCCAGTTAGATAGTAAGTGCTGTAACATTTAACATATTCATTCCCACGAAAAAAACCAAACAGGCCTGCTTTGTTACACGATCCAAAGTTTCCTCAATACTTGCCATTTTCAGTGTGTAGCTTGCTAACTCGAAGTTTCTTGTTGTTTCCCAAAGAGAACAGATTTCTGCAAGGCAAGGGATATCCGGCGATTATCCGGTAAATTAATGTCGTTGATCCAGACTATATGCAGATTGATGCACGTAATGCCAAACTTGGAGACCGGACACAGGCACAACAGTTGGATTGGCGTGAGAGTCGAGCGCAAATGAGTAAGGACAGTGCGACAGCGTTGCTGCACCATTGTAGGGTCTGTGAATGGAAAAACATTCAACATGCTAACGCACATTCGGTATACGGCATTACCCAGATGTGCCAATCACTGGGACAATAAATATTTGGCTGCTTTGAATGTTTAAATATAGCCAAGGTAGAAGTAATTGAAACATTCCTCCTAATGCACCAGTTACATTTTTTATTATTCCATTTATTTTGGTATCTTTAGTTTCATAGCATTAGAGATGCTTTTCAGTTTTATAGCCTGTTGTGACCAGTTGCCTTTGTTCAGTGTGACTGTACAGTGTAATACACAAGTGTTTAAAATGCTTCTTATTTTTATAATTAAAATAGTTTACCAAAGTTGCCAGTGGGCAAAATTTCACCTCAGTCCCCAGCAGGAGGACTGTGGATTGTGTCTTTTACACATTAACTACTTTCTGTTCAAAATAAATGAAAAGAAACAGATACAGCATTTTTTTCACTATACCATAACTATTGCCTATTCAGAAGATGAGACATCTATCAAAAATGTATGGCATGCTTTGAAAAAGGTTTGGCAGAGATGTGAAGTATGTGTGGTCTGACTAAAATATGCAAAAATGTCACAATAATCCTGAAAATAACTTTTCTACTGCTATTTGTATGTAAGCCTTCACTATCCATCCTTCACTATCCTTTACTTTCTCTCCTCTAAGTCACCTCACCTCCTAAAAACATTTTGTATTGTCTTTGCTTAGGCATATACAGTAGATAACATCTGCAACAACAGCATGTTTATTTTTTTCAGAGATTGAGGGCAGTTGGAGCAATTCTATTATAATTTTTTCCAATCTACGATACAGACTGTTACGCAATAGGATATCCCCGATATGTACAACTGTTTAGAGTAAAGCTAGACTGTCCAGATTGTTACCAATATGTTCAAAGACTGTGGGCCAGACGCTTGACTCAGGATTTCAATCTGCATCAATAAAAACAATGCTGCTGCTTGTATAGGATCTCTCACACATGCTTTTGGCTAATATCAGCTTTTTCTCATTTAATATACTGTGTTTTGGTTTAACAATGCAATATAATATTCAAAACAGTTGGACTGGTGCTAATGAATATGAATCTGTGTGAATCTGTCAGATGCTGAATTGCAAGCAATGAAATTAAAGGAACTGCAACTGTCAAGAAATCCTCCAATAGACAAAATATGCACATAATTCACACAGTCCTTGTCAGTTAAACATTAGTAAATGTGTTTTCAGGCATTTGAACAGTTATTTGCAATATGTGAACAAAATGGCAAGATAAAGTAGCATTATTTCGAAGCTAATAAGTAGGTTGCAAATGCATCAACTTAAAGGTAACGTGGAGATTTGACCACTATGGAGCAATCCCTAAGGATGCATGTGCACATAATGATATGGCACCCATTCCTGCAGATAGTTTATTCATTAAAGCATTTGGTGGCAACAAACAAACAACCAACAACTGTAACAATGTGCCAGCAAAAGCAAGGATGAGGAAGAAAGCTGCTGACAGATGGTTGTACACCAAGCAGGTTTTACAATATTCAAAAGATCTTCATATTTCTTGGAAATGTTTTATGATGAAGATAATGTATTACGTCTAAGCATTACATTTGTTAACAAGAAACCTCCACAGGGTACGTTTAAGTGGATCTTGAGTGCATCTATTATTAACGTTTCACCGTGATGTTAGCTTAAGTATTTCTTGTTGCTTTTTTGGAAACTTTAGGATTGCAGTGAGCTAGAAAAATAAAAGGTATGTGGTTTATACAACGCTGAAAATCAACCCTAACCCTGCAGTTATAAGATAGTCCCACCAGTGGATGGTCTAAAAAGCTAATTCTGATACAACTCCACTGATTTTCAGTCAAAGTCTGCTTAAAAGGTCTTGGGGAGGACTATTACATACGTGAAAATAGCTGTATAAAGCCTCCAGAGGGAGCTGTGTGAAGTCCAATTAATTGCCTCAACGTCACTTGAGTCAGCATCGGTTGGGACTTAGTTTGAAAATGAAAAAAATCTAGAGGTGTGGAGTTTGAATGAGGTGAGCTAACCAGACCTCTGTAGCCCGCTGCTCATCTCTGCTGCTGCAGTGAACAAGTGCAAAACATCCTCACTTTAGTTTTTTTTTATTATCATTATCATACATACCCACACAAGCAACACTCCACATTCCTCCTACCTCTCCACATTGTTGTGCTGAGGCAGGATAAGGCCTGCCCAGTGTGTTGGTATTTAGATCTGCTTTATAATGCTCTTTAATTTAATTTGCCTCCTGCAGACTTCCCCTGTAGTCCCTTAATCAGAAACTAATCAGTGTTGTTGGTTGGTGGTTAAACATTTAGCTCCCCTCAAAGCCAAAGAACAATACAAATACATCTGGAAAGTGGGTAAATTCATTCCAAGAAGTGATGAGGCCAAGTCTGTGGCGGCGTCTGTACCGGGTCCCTTTTGTTTATTTGAGGGATTTTGTTACAAAATGAGGCATGCAACATTGGGGGGGGGTAGCTGGGGCAGGAATTCATACCAAATGAATTATAAATATGGAACAATGTTACAGTAAGTGTTTAGTTGGCTAAATGAAAACACTTTTTATCATCCGGATCCTTCAGAAATGCTAAAACACAAACTCAAAAAATCAAAACAGGATTGGAACAGGATCTTTTTCATGGTTTCCTGAAGCCACGGCATGCACGTATAATAATTTCAGAGTTAAAGCCATTTGAGACGTTGCAATAACAGGCCTTTCACAAAGGATCTGAAGCTCATTCTGCAGGGAAACCTCAAGCTATTACTGCAGATACTGGTTGAATTATAAAAGCATTTCTTTGAAAGGGGTTATTTTCTAAAGCTGAACAAAGTTTCATTTCCAAACCTAATGCTCCGAATAGAGAAGCACGAGCAGTATTTATTTCAGTATTTTGGATCATCAGGGCAAAGCTTTGATGATGTTTGGGAAACAGATGAATATGTATGTTTCAAATCTTTCAAGCAAATTGGAGCATCAGTGTGTGGACTTCCCACTGCAGCACATACAGTAATCCTTCCATTACAAGAAAATTAGCAAAACTGAATTTGGGCTTTTGCCAACCGTTTTAAACATCAGCTGAAAAGTGCTCTGAAATAGACCCTTGAGGCTTCAATGTGAGCAAAACCCAGCAGCAGCAGCAACAACAATAACCCATGATGTCATCACTGTGAGATGCACTGCTGGTTGATGACATCAACACAGGCACAGATAGGAAGCGTGGGAAACGACATCACACTCATTAAAAGCATTCTGCTGTGATGAGTAATCTGAGCAGGCCACACTAGGAGAAGGAAGGCCAAAACTGCTTCCATGTCCGAGGAAAATAAAATGCAATGAACAGGCTGCACTTGCAAAGGGAACCCAGAGGTGGTCTTACAAAAGGATTCACAGCACATCAAACAGAAACAAGGACACCAATTTAAGACTTAGTTGACAAAAAGACAACACCTGTGTGCCCATTCTAACACTGAAAACAACCATCTGGGAAAGTCTGCATTGATGTTAGCATGGTGGTACAGGGTATCGGTGAGAAAGTAAAACATGAACCAGGAAGGAAGCATATACAACTTTCCACCTGATTCGAAAGGGACCCCAGGGCAGTCAGAGTCGATCCAAATAGACCCACGGATGATTAGACCTGATCCAAAATGTGGTCCAAGTCCAAACAGCTAAAAAAAACAACACATTTTTCTCCTGGGATTATAATGAGACTTGATTGGAGCTGATGGCGAGAGCACTCTGATTCACTCGGCTGTTAGACATATTTTCATACAAACCTGAGACCCAAATAGGGGTGCAACGAATCACAAAATTCACGGAACGGATCGGATCATGGTTTTGAGTCACGGCTCAGCACAAAAAATGGGGGAATTTAAATGATGTATGTAACATATAACAATAACTTTTAACAATAACTTATTTCACCAGTAAATTGCTGTTAAACGACAAAAACAGATGAGAAAAGGGTCTTTTACAATAACTTTGAATGCACCGACATTTACCAGATATTTAGTCACGTCTGTGTTACTTTTCCAACAAAGCAGTGTATTTCAGCTCATAGCTTTAGAGACAGACTGTTGTACGTCCCGCTGTTGAAATCCTCTACGCTCAAATACAGTCACACTACACCATGTAGCTGTCAGCATTTTAACCGTGTTTAAGCCAGTTACTAGCTAACGGTAGGCTAACGTTACCTGCTGCCAAGTCTAATGTTAACTAGCGTCAAATGCAGCCATGCTTCTGTTGCCTCTAACATCTGTTTCGAAGCATCAGACAGCAGCGCAGGCATTTAAGCATCACCGAAATGAGGCACCGAAATCCGTGTTGCAATTCAGTCCGATAGATATCGGTAGTTTAGGCACCTGTGCCGTATCAGCAGCGGATTTTAACATGAGCTGTTGCGTTGCCTGTAACTTTTCACGGCAACCCTTCATAGAAATTTATCAGCTGTACTTTAAGTAACAGCGACAGTAAAAATGTATTTCATATAATTATTATGGTTAAAATTTGCAATCGATCCACTATTCTGGTGCATTTCCGAACCATGGATCAATTGCAAAGTGTTGATCCGTACGGACCACGGATCAAATACGGTCCGTTACACCACTAGACCAAAGCAAACAACAGACCCTACCCAATCCGATTAAATTGAATATAATTTCAACCCGGCCCGACTTGGGTCCCTGGTCAGTCTCGGGAACAATCTGGACCCTTCAAGCCCTCTAAAGGCGCCGACACACCAACCCGATAATCGGCCGACGGACAGTCTGGCGAAGTCGGTTCGGTGTGTTCCGTGCCGTCGTCAGCCGTCGGAGCCGTCAGCCTTCATTTTGGCCGATTTGACATGTTGAATCGGTGGGTGGGCAGTCGGACTCAATGGCCAATCTGATTGGTAGAGTGCTAGCCCCTGACAATTCGGGAGAAGCCAGACCCACATTGACGCTTTCGTCATTTCCGGTTTTCATTTTCTGGGCGACAATACAGATTAGCGCCTCTTGCTGTTATGGAGACGTATTATGTCTCCATAACAGCCGAATGATCAGTCTGACTGCCTTTTCTGCCGACGGTTGGCTGTCGGGTTTGTGTGTCAGAGCCTTAAAAAAGGAGAATCTGGGAGGGTTTATCAGACCGAAGATAGTTCTACTACCCATGATACATAATTTTACATCTCTTGAAATGTATCATGGAAAAGCTATAATTCTGTCTTGTGTCTTAATGATTTCATGGAAAAGAATAAACAAAGCTACAAACTACAAGGTATTCTACTAGTAATGTGTGCTTGCATGTGTTTGATTGGCCGATGCACTGCACTGCCAGATAATGCTGCATTATTGCGGGATCCATTTTTTTGTTAGAGCCCTTTGCGGCAACAACATAAGGAACGTTTCACGCAATGCTGGTAAAAGTCCGAACGCGGTCCAAAATTGAGAACCTACTAGAGGCCTTTAAAAAACCCTTAAACACTCATTTAAGTCTGCCTAATCAAGCTTATAGAAATTCATTCATTCAGCTCCAAAGTTGATTAGAAATGTCAGAGATATGGTTAGCTATGTTTAAAACAATACAATTATTGTATACTCTGGGAAGTTTCCAGGGGCCATCCTGAATATTAATGTGCATTAATGTAAACACCCTCACTGTCAAGTCCCAGTTTGTGGCTCCTCGGGCAGAATCAGTGTACTCTGATCTGCTGTCTGTTCTGCCAGAGCTGTTCAGCTCTCACACATTCCTCCAGACCGGAGAAAATCGGTTAATCCCTTGAGAGCAGATAACCTAATACTGCTGGACACGCTGCGGTCAGACACCAGGGACAAGAAGTTCTCAACTGTACTCTGCAGCTAAAGGAGATGAAGACTTCCAAAACATTACATTGTCATCCAGTGTGCAATTGTATCAACACTTTTTTTTGTCATTTTCTTCTTTCTTTATACATATTTGATACTGTATATACCAAAAACCTAAAAACATTTCACATAATATTGAATGTCTCATTTTGGAATAACACATAAGTACTTGTGAGAAGCTTAAAACTTTGCAACTAAATAATTAAACAGCTGCAGGGAAAGCTGAAGGATAATTAGTGATTGTCAAACGTTTGAAGGAGTGTGGGGGGGGGGGGGGTGTAGTATCACAGACATAAATGCTGCTACAAGTCTGAGAGTAATTTTCTGTCTCAATGAAGGCTTCCATTGGAGAAAAAAATGAGTTTAGTCAGGGATGTAGCTTAATCCTCGGCTGTGAAATTGGCCCCAAATCTCTTTGGGAGGTACTGAGACACAACGATGGAACACAAATCTACCCTAAGAATAACAAAATGTCTTCAAGATCCGAAAAAAATTAAAGAATGGGGCGTCTAAGAGATCCAGCAGGTTGAATCGCACGCTATGCACAAGTGACAGTATAATTATGAGCTCAACATGGGACGTTTTTTTTTATCACAAGTTAACCCACCATGAAAAGTAAAATCACATAAGCTGCACAACTGTGGGATCTGCCTGAAGAGTTATACAAGGAGGAAAAATCCATGACTTACTTTTGTGTTATTGATGCTGAAGGAGTATTCACATGATGTCAAGTGGCCTGTATGCAGAAAGGCTCGTGTCTCAAATCTTTCAGCCGTTGCAAGAAGCATACCCTAACATTTGTACTAAATGAGAAAAACTGTTTGGTTTTTGCCCCAAACTTCATGGGCATAACATAACATAAAGTGGGCATGCTGTAAATGGAGACTTGTGCCCAAATAGAGTCCAATTTCATTCAGATAGTTTGAGGTCAGAGATCAAGGGCACCAGCGCTAGAAGTAGGGGGTTTTAGGGGCTCAATAAAATATGAACAACAAGACTATCAATACTGGATCTATTGATTTATTGTACACAAGTCCCCAAATGAAGCAAGAGTTCCAGACTGGATAGAAAAGCTTTTGTAAGGCCTACGATCTCACCGGGGACAGGCTAGCATCAGAAAGGCACAGCTGTTAGCTTTCAGAGGAAGAAGCAATATGGAGCCAGCGTTTACTGATGTGAGGTTATGAAAGCTCAGTCTCAGGGTTTAAGTGCCTGCACGTATACTAAACTGGGGACAATTTGAGTTTAGCGCCGAATACCATTCAAATAGGCCTATCCGTTCTTAACTATTAAATAAAACAGGGAGACAATTCCAGTTTATTGTAATTTAACCATTGTAACTGTTGTGCTGCAATAAACTGATGTGCAGACATACTGGTAAAATTGGGTACTAGCCTAACTATTTTTTGCAGATTAAATGATTAAACTAAGGCCTAAAAACTTACATTTTATAAGAAAGTGATTAATATAAAACCATATGTAGCCTAATATTGGATACAGTACTACAGAAAACGGAAAGACAAAGATCATGTTTATAAAAGTTGCTCTAAAGTAGATCTACAATTTTACCAAACCCTGCAGAGCAGCACAAAGCAGAACTCCTACAATTAAGTGGGACAGTGAAGTGTTCTCACATATGTGTGTAGGGCGATAGACTATAAATAATATCCCAACAAGATGGCAAATTATAGTTGGTACCGATGAATTCCTTTGATCGTTTAGATTCCAATATCTTCACTCTGGCTTTAAAACAGAGCCCGCTACAGCCTCTGAAAGACTACCGGATCATTGAGAGGTTTAAACCCTGTGTTTTTGCCAAAATGACAATAAACAGTACGGTTTTCTTCTTTACAAAAGTTAGAAGCAGTGTTGCCATCATTATACTACTAAGGCGGAAGGGCAGAAGCATCTCATAACTTCCTTTTAGAACCCAAAAAGACAAATTTTTGTACATTACATGTAGGATTTTATCAACTCTGCCGCTCAATTGTGATTGAGCCATTTTGGCCAGCAAAACTAACACAAAACTCGGCTACCGTGAGCACTGGTAGCTAACAAAGTTATTTAGCTAACCAACCAGTGTCATTGTTAACACGTGGCTGTTAGCTGCTGCAAGCGTTCTGCTGAGTCAGTTAGCGGAATGCTTCACGTAAAAACAAAGTCAGACTATTCATACTCAATGTTTCCCCAAGACCTGGGGTGCTCCAAATTGGCAAGGTTTTTGCATGTGCACAATATATTTCCTCCCAAAAATGTTTTGCGATGTGTGTCTCCTGTTGCAACATCAAGAACATTCTTTGTTCTCTACGGACTACATTTTCTCATTTCTCATTTCTCAACCTCATGCTAAATCTTAAAAACATTTAGATCTCTAAAAACAATCCCTTTATCTTCAGTAGCTTCTGATTTGTGTTACCTCCGTACAAATTACACATTATTCTGTATCCTCTTTGTCTTCTTCACCAGCGTCTACAATAGCACAACTAGTACACACGCCATCTCATGCAGTATGTATTTGCGCTGCATGTGAAGTCCTGTTGTGTCTCTCCCATATGAATCGGAATATATATACAGTATATATCAGTAACTTGTTGAAATGTCTCTGCCGCATTTCCAAGGCACATTTATTCTTCGCCATGAATAAAGCGATTCTGATCAGACGGTTTTGATCCGGCAGAAAGATTTTCAACTTTGTCAGGAAAACCAGAAAGACAAAATATTTTCCTGAACTTTGAACACTAACAGAGGCAGAGACACCGTTCTCCTGCGGGACTCCTGGTTTAGTTCCTAACAGCAGCAGTATTTTCACATAAGTACATTGTGAAACACACACACACATACACACACACAGAGGCAGCGTTGTACAACCATACAAATGTGAGAAACGATGAAAAATAAATTTTGCAACAGTGTAAGAAATGTTTGATAAAACTGTGTGTTTGATAGGTGGAGTGAAGATACTATGTGTGTCTTACAATGGGAATCAGAATTGAAGGAAGGTTGAGGAAGCACACAATGTTAATATCTGCAAAATGTTGAAAACAAAGTTGCAGAGGCACCGACAGCAGGGGATCATCAGGTTAGTGGTCACGTCGTGACACCCGATTCACTCATCATATGCTGCTCAAAGCAAAATGTTACCAAAAAGAAGAGACACAAACAGAATCTGGAATATTTCATATCAATAAATCTCTGTTTTTAAAATAATGTGTATATTTCCAGGCCAGGCTTGTACCAGAGATGGGAATAATCTTTATATTCTACAAGGGCCGAGTCTGACCGGAGCCGGATCCTAGCCCTATGTGGGCCGAAACAAACCCAAACCGAGTTGGGCACAAAGAATTCTACTTGGCCCAAGCCTGACCTAAAATTGGACCCACCAGAACCTGACTCTATCCCAACTAGTCTAACTTAAAAACTTAAACTAATGTTGCCTGATCCTAGCCCAACCTAAATCCACCCCAAACCCCATTCCTAGCTGGAAAAAAAGCCAGACCTGAACTTGAGTTCTTCCCAATCCTATCCCAAACCTAGCCTGAGCCTAGCCTGGTCCAGCCTGATAAAAGCCTACCCCAAACCCAAGTCCTAGTCTCACCGGAGCCCGATCCAAGCGCAAACGGAGTGTGGCTATTACGCTCCGGTGGGTGATTTGGTCAACACGAGACATCCCGTCAAAAATGTCAACACTGGTTTCTGTTACCTATGCCAAGTCATTCAGCTATCAGCACTTGTTGGAGACACTCACTGTCCTCTTCCAAAAGAAATGCACAATTATTAGTCAACGTTGCTCCTCCTACAGCTGGGTACCTTTAAGCCACCATTCATTGTCTTACTTAAGACCACCTTGGCTACAAAGCCAAGCAGTACTATTCTTGCAACAAGTTATTTTCAAGTAATATCCATCTAACATTTCGTTGCAGCTTACAGGCTGCGTCAGCAAACAAAATAAGAAATGTAGAGCTGCGTGTTAAAGAGAGACAAACAGGTATGAATAGAAGAAAGATGGTTGTAATGCTTATAGATTCCTCCCTTACCTCCCTCACCCTCCTACCTGAGTGCAGCTTAACTCGACCGTCCTACAGAAAAAACTGCCGGATAGAGAGAAAGTAAAAGTGTACCGTGTTCTCCTTCAGATAGCAAATGGAGGGAAAAGAGAGGAGAGAAGGACGAGTGTTTGGGTAGGAGGGGAGTGATGGATTGACTCTGTGTGTGTGTGTGTCCCTCTTTTTCTTCTGCATGGCTAACTCAAGCCAGACTTCATATGCTCCCCGGGGGGGACGGAGAGGAGGAATCCATCTCTCGCTCTCTCTCTCTCTCTCTCTCTCGGCCCTCATTTTACTCTCTCACTCTATCAACACTTCACCCACTTTCTGTCACTCTATCGTAACTGATGTTACTCCCAGGATACGCTCCCACTTAGGCTGGTTATCCTGACATCACTCCTCTCCGACATTATTAAATAATCCATCATTTCATCTCTTCCATCTTTCTTCATCTGTCTGTCCCTTCTTTCCGAAGCCCGCTCTCCTTCTCAAGTCAAAACAAGTCAAATTACATTTTACCAGCGTGACAGCAAAGAAGTCAAAGTTATCCTGATTGGTATAGAGCATATTATTCCAGACATTTCAGCATCAAAGAGCCCCAGTTTCATCCCGTTTAATTTGCGTTTATGACTTTGAATCTATCTAATTTAAATTTTTTTTATCTCAGTCATCTCTTCTGTGTCCCCTCTTTCTCTCTCTCCTCATCTTCAACAGTTCTCATTTGTCTTTTTCTAAAACTAAATGAGGTAACTAATTACATTTCTCATTACTTTCAGTACTTTTTTTGTTCTTTTTGAGTTTAATACTACATTTCATAATTAACTCTTTAATCACTTAAATCACATTCCGGCACAAAATTGTACATCTCTTTCATTCAAAAACAGACATACTGTACCTATTTTTTTATAGATATTTTACACATTTCTTTTCTTTGTTTAGTTTTATGCACCAACACACCAAGGCAAATTCCTTGTATTTTGAAACTTGCAATAAACCTGATTCTGATTCCTAAATCACATACACGGTTCAACAATTTTGATCTTCTCTAACAGCTCTTTTATCTCTTATAAATATGTTGATTAAGCATGTTGATTCATTTCAATTATATATTATACGATATATAATAGTGAAATGTCCAAAAAACACATTAAAGGGATTGTTCAGATATATTGAAGTGTGTTTGTATGAGCTACTTCTCTATAGTCAGTGTGTCAGCTACAGTAGATGGCGGTCGGCACGCCCCCAGTTTGGAGAAGCAGGCAGGGGTACCGACACGGAAGCTAACAATGTACTGCTTTGGACGGGAGCAGCAGCTAAACGTATTTTAGACATCTAAACACATCTATATCAGTTCATGTGTGCGCTATATTTATAATATTTTCACAGCTTTACCTTGCTGTCAGCAACAGCACTGGAAACGGGGGGCTTTAGGGGCTGCAGCCTCGCTTGGTAGTGGCTGCAGCCTGACAATTTTGAGAGCGGATTAGGGAGGGTGGAGGTGATGGAGGGAGGGGGGAGGTGAAAAGAGAGAGAAGAAGAAATTGGAGAAGGAGGAAGGGACTCTAGTTCAAATAAGTCCTAAAATCCCCTTTTAACTCCAAAGTCTAAGTTATTGGAGTTCGACGAGAAAGGAGACACATCCTCAGCTTCCTCATCCTTATACACTCGGCAGTTTTTTTGGCAAAAAGGTCACAAAGTAACAAGTCAAAATGTAAATGAACGGGAGGAGACTGATCAAAGAAGGATTTACTTTAAGTTTTCAACATCACTGACACATGGGTCGTGAAAAATCGCGTTTTACAATAAGCAGGAGGCAACTTTTCCCATTCCCAAGACATGAAAACCAGCTATTCCATTTCCAATCCATCACAGATTTTTGTGATGCAACCGCCAGTGACTCCTCAATCGGTGTGATAAAAAAAAAGAGCACTCCCCTCCCCTCACTCCTCTAGAAGACACAAAGGGGCGACTGAAGAAAATGAGATCTGACATGTTTAAGTAGAAACAGATGAGAGTAAGAAGGGGAAGGAGGGGTGAAGAGGAGGGAAAAGAAGGAGGGAGATACGAGTTAACGGGCCTTTATGGCAGCTTCTGTACATACAGACGTGACCAGAGGCGAGGAATAACACATGATGAAGGCTGTTTGTTTTCTTCTCATCAGAAGAAGACAGACACTGATGGGGAGGAAGGAGGGAGCAGAAGAAAGAAAGTATTTCAAAGAAATCCAGCGTCTCCTGAAAACAGACATTTGACAAACGTTCATTTTGAATATTTGTATATGAGAATCATTTATTGTTTTCAAATGTTACCTCTAAAGTACCAGCTTTATGGCTGCTTATATAGCTAATAAAGATGAAAATTGGGTTTTAAACTTTATATCTGGAGCACAAATACTGTAGTTTATATGTATTGCCGTGGTGAAAAAGGTGAAAAAAGGTTTGAAGCAAATGTGCAATTTAAAAAAAAACTCTGAGTTCGGCACCCCCATGTGGATGTTACAGATAGCACAGATTTTAAAACCGAAAAATTAATTTAATCCTTTTAAAACCATACAATAATGTGATATTTTTTCCCAGTCTTACTTAGAAAACACGCACAGTCCTCTCCCGCCACAAAGAAACATAACAAGTTATTTATTTTGTTATTTTTTGTTGGATTTTATGTTTCTTATCCATAAAGAATTCTGTGCGATTTAAAGGGTGAATGCAGAGATTCTTGCTTAATACTGTGTGCAGTGATCCAGGTTAATCTCATTGGCATTTCTTTTTCTACATTTTGATTTGGTACTTCAAAGATTAACCTCTCACACACATACACACACACACACACACACACACACACACACACACACACACACACACACACACAAACGCGCACACACACGCACACACACATACAAGGGGAAAGAGAGTTGAAACAGGATCTTGGGAAAAGAGAAGGACTGAGGAAAAAGAGCAAAATGAAGGTTTGGAGGGATAATACGTCTCTAATTTGTCTCCTCTGGTTGGATTAATGCTGGTCGCACACACACACACACACACACACACACATAGACACACACAGACACACACACACACAGAAAGTTACTGATTATCCAGTTGATAAGTGTAATTCAGTAATGTCAGTGTAACGCAACAGTCTTGAGGTTTGAGCCATTTAATCCAACTGAAGCACCATCTTACCAACATTAACTTTAATGAACTTACTTTACTCCACACTGATATCCTCTTTGTTTTTATCTTACATTTTCACATTTCTCTAAGTTGCTGCCATTGCTACATCATTCTTTTACTCATTTTGTTTCCTTATATACTTGCTCTCTATTTGCCTTCCTTCCACTCCTAGTTTTCTTCCTCCTATCTTTTCTTATCCCATTTGTTCCGCTTTTTCAAGATATATTTTTTTAATTCCTTCCTTATATTTGTCCTCCATTTTCACTTTCTTTGCTCCTTCATTCTCACAGCTTTTCTTAGTTTTATCATCCTCACTTCCTTTTCTTTTTACACTTCTCTCCTACTTTCAAATTTCTTTCCCTTTCCTTCCTTATGCCTCCTTCTTTCCTCTCTTCATTTTCTTTCCAACTTTCCTTTCCTTCCTAAAGTCATATCTTTAAGTTCTAGCACGTCCAAAATTTTCTTTTATTTTGTAATAATTTTAGATGTATGCTTCTCTCCCCTGCCGGAAGTCTCTCTCTCTCTCTCTCTCTCTCTCTCTCTCTCTCTCTCTCTCTCTCTCTCTCTCTCTCTCTCTCTCTCTCTCTCTCTCTCTCTCTCTCTCTCATCATTATCCTCTTCTCTCTGTAAACAATTCTGCTGCCTACAGGACACAAATACACATTCAGTAAGAAAACTACTACACACCGTCCTGACTCTGAGTGTGTTATGATCTTCCAGAGCTTCATCCCACAGCAGACAGCGAAGCCAGAGAACAGCCAGACTGGGATCCCTAAAAGGAGTGGAAAGAAGGAAGGAAGAGACCGACTTGTCTCTCTCAGGACATCTTCCCCTTCTGTATTAATGTATCTCATTTTTGTCTCTCAGACACTGTGGTTTCTCCCCTTCATATCGCCTGGATTTCAGTTTTTGGGCGACGATTGCTAGAAATGGTGATAGGTGTAAACCGAGCCCTGGGTATCCTGCTCTGCCTTTGAGAAAATGAAAGCTCAGATGGGCCGATCTGGAATCCTTACCTTTACTATTTTGTCTTTACCTCCCCTTTCTCTGCTTTGCCCACCCAGAGAATTTGGCTCACCCATGAGAGAGAGAGAGAGAGAGAAATCATGGCTTTCAAACGAGCAAAGTGGCAGTTGGTCAAGGCCACACCCCCCACCCTCCACCTTGCCCCCCTCTCTCCTCTCAATAGCTACAGACACAGAAATGGCACATCCTAAGGAAAGCTCATTGTGGGACTGGCTCTAGTGGCTGTAATTCTGCACCAAGGCTGCATTTCGGGAAAGAGACTTCAGATACAGTATTAGGGGACCACTGAGGCCTATAGAAAAGCTTTCAAAGAGCACCATGTCATGGGACCTTTACAAAAACAGGCCTGAGGACTGAATATGAACCCAGAGAAAAGTCTTGTAACACACTTGTGACCAACCTCTGGTGTCAAGAAAATCTACTAACATTGTTGCCATTTTCGGAGAGAAAACTGGAGATAAAGTGAAGCGAGAGTGCCAGTTTGGGTCTCCAGTCAGTCAGAGAGGAAATTGAACCTCTCACCCTGATGGTGCATTCAACAGAGCAATCAGCAAGTCATTTCCTACAAAGCTGAGAGACTGAGGGGAAACTCAGACAGAGTGCATTTGGCTGAGAGAAGCCGGACACGGCCACCGCTGCCCATCAATGACCAACAGTGGTGGAAGAAGTATTCAGATCCTTTAGTAAAAGTACTAATACCACACTGTCAAAATACTCTGTTACAAGTAAAAGTCTGCATTGAAAATGTTACTTAAGTAAAAGTATGTAAGTATCATCAGGAAAATGTACTTAAAGTATTAAAAGTCTGTTATCTTGTTGGCTAGTTTAATTTATAATAAAACATATTTCATATGAACTACATGTGTTTTGTGTGTAACCATCTTAATTTGTAGAGTAACTGGTAACTAAAGCTGCCAGATTAGCGTAGTGTAGTAAAACGTACAATATTTCTCTGTGAAATGTAGTGGAGTAGAAGTATGAAAAGTGGTATAAAAAGAAAAGACTCAAGTAAAGTACAAGTACCTCAACATTTGTACTTAAGTACAGTACTTGAGTAAATGTACTTAGTTACAATCCACCACTGATGACAAATCAGATCAGGGCTGCACGATAAGAGGAAAATATGCGATAACGTTGTTGAAGATCGCGATAACGATATTATTTGCGATAAATAAACCGATATTAAAGTGGGACTCATTTCTGCATTTCTTTTACTTTCAGTATTCTGCTAAAATATAACAGCTTGTTGAATTTAAAACAAATTAAAAGGTAATCATTTCCAACATTATTTTATTGAACAAACTGAACATTGAATTGAATATAAAAGACATGACATGAAAGAATGACAGTTACATTTTAAAGTGCAGTTTTCTACTGATATTTTCTTTCAACTAACATAAAATCTCTGAATCTCTTTTGCGATGTGTCGCAGCCTTTAGCGATGTGTTTATTGCGCCAGTTGATATTGCGATAACGATTTCAAAAATGATTTATTGTGCAGCCCTAAATCAGATATTAATGTTTAAAACCGACTGTGCCTGGTGTCTTGCAACAAGACTGTAATGGGAAAATTACATTTAAGCATAATTCCTTATATTTTCTATGTTTTATTTGTGTTGTAATGCTTAACATGTTAAGATCATTCATGCCACTAGGTGGAGCTCTCGTAGTTATGTGATACTTTTCAGTACTACTGTGTTAAGCAATGTTTTATTTGCTAGAAGAAGAATGCTAGTTCCAAGTTACCACATATTTTTGGCAACAAGGTGAACTGGAAGTTCTTTTTTAGCGTTAGCTAATTTGTGCAGTGCACAACGGTGCTAGCTAGTCAACAGTAGGCGGCTAGTTTTCATGAATGAAAGCGGTGAAGAGGAACGTGTGAAGGAGGCACACGGAGCGGCTGTAGGGCGGCGGCAAGATCAAAGTGGAGAGCCTCGCATGCAGATGACTGTTTGGGAATATCGGTGACTTTGTGGAGGGAGACGAGGACTGGACAGAGTATGTGGAAAGGTTGGGACACTTTTTCGCTGCTAATGGAATTACGGAGGAGGCTAAACAGCGCTCTATTCTCCTGAGTGTGTGTGGGGCAAAGACTTATAAGCTGATAAGGAACTTAGCCACACCGAGGAAACCGGGGGAAATGCCGTACGATGACTTGGTCAGGCTCGTCGGGAACCACCACAATCCAAAGCCATCGGTAATAGTCATTAACAACAATTAACAATAGTCATAATCAACATTTCAAATTCCACAGCCATTTTCGGAAGTCAGGTCAGTCTGTAGCTAACTTTGTTGCAGAATTGCGGCAGCTGTCAGAACATTGTGATTTTGGGGCGGTCTTAGATGACATGCTCCGTGACAGATTAGTGTGCGGCATTAATAATGATGCCATTCAGCGCCGTTTGCTGGGGGAAACTCCGCCACTGACTTTCAAGAAAGCCCTGGAAATTTCGCAAGGGATGGAGATGGCTGCAAATAATGCAAAAGACATCCAAAAGGGTCAGGCAGGATCGCAGTCCGTGGCGGTACACCACGTGAAGAAGGAGGTTTTAAAACCAGCAAAGAAAGTGGAGTGTTTTAGGTGCGGAGGGGCGCACTATGCAAATGACTGCAAATTTAAAGACACTGTCTGTCATGCCTGCAATAAAAAAGGACACTTAGCGAAAATGTGCAGGAGTGTTAAAAATAAGGCTAAGAATGAGAAAGGGAAAGCCCGGCAGGCTCAAGCCCCCACACATCACGTTGAAGAAGACAAAGGAGATGCAGCCTGTGCATTCAACATGTTTGGGGTGGACACCAACGAGGAACCGCCTATGCCTTATTATGCAACAGTGACTGTTGAAGGAAAGGACATTAAGTTTGAAATTGATTCTGGAGCTACGGCATCAGTCATCAGTGAGGAGACCTACAGGGGGATGTGGGGAGACAGGCCACCCCCTATTGAGCCTTCGACACTCAGACTAAGGACATACAAAGGTCAAGCCATACCTCATTTGGGAGTGTTGCATGTGAACATTTCAACAGGCGATCAAAAGGCTGAAGGCAGACTTGTGATAGTCAAGGGAATTGGGCCCAGTCTTTTGGGTCGTGACTGGCTTCGCAAAATTAAGCTGAATTGGCATGAGATCAAGTATGCCCACACTACAGAAGACATTCTGCAGCGATACAGTGACATGTTCAGAGAGGAACTGGGCACACTTAAAGGAGTGACTGTGAAGTTCCATGTTGATCCAGATGGAGTGCCGCGTTTCTTTAAGCCCTATGCAATGAAAAGCAAAGTAGAAGAGGAACTGGAACGCTTACAGGAGCTGGGCATTGTGGAGCCGGTTCAATTCTCAAGGTGGGCAGCGCCCATCGTTCCTGTTCTGAAGCTGGATGGAGCTGCAAGGATCTGTGGGGACTATAAACTTACCGTGAATCAGGTGTCAAAGCTGGAGGAGTACCCATTGCCACGGGTGGACGACCTCTTTGCAACATTGGCTGGAGGTAAGCTGTTCACAAAGCTGGATATGAGTCACGCTTATCAACAGCTACTGTTAGATGAAGAATCCAAACAGTACGTCACAATAAATACACACAAAGGATTATTCAAGTACAATCGCCTTGTGTTTGGAGTGGCATCCAGCCCGGCCATTTTCGAGAGGACGATATACTCTCTGTTACAAGGGATTCCACATGTAGCCGCATATTTAGATGACATTCTAGTTACGGGGGCTACTGAGGCTAAGCATCTTAAAAACTTGGAGCAGGTGCTCAAAAGACTCTCAGACGCAGGGCTGCGCCTAAAACGGGAAAAGTGTGTGTTTATGGCACCAAGTGTGACCTACCTGGGACATTCAATCACAGCAGAGGGGCTCCGTCCAGTGGAGGACAAAGTGAGGGCTATCAAGGAAGCTCCGAGCCCCAAGAACATCACTGAGCTCCGCTCATTCCTGGGTATGGTGAATTACTATGGAAAGTTCCTGCAGGATCTGTCAAAGGTGCTAGCCCCACTTTACAAGCTGCTGCACAATGACACAAAGTGGCAGTGGTGTGCAGAGCAGGAGAAAGAATTTAAAGAAGTGAAAGAACTCCTCCAGTCAGCAAAACTGCTCGTTCACTATGATCCAGACAAAGAGATTGTTCTCTCATGTGATG
Organism: Perca flavescens; assembly: GCF_004354835.1. Classification (NCBI taxonomy): domain Eukaryota; kingdom Metazoa; phylum Chordata; class Actinopteri; order Perciformes; family Percidae; genus Perca; species Perca flavescens. Next base: position 13,111,161 of record NC_041349.1, read on the forward strand.
CCTCACCCTATGGAGTGGGGGCAGTCCTCTCACATGTCATGGAAGACGGCTCAGAGAAACCCATAGGATTTGCTTCAAGGACGCTGACGTCTGCAGAAAAAGGTTATTCACAGTTGGACAAAGAAGGTCTAGCCATTGTTTTTGCAGTGAAGCGTTTCCATCAGTACCTATATGGGCGTGTTTTCAAGATCTACACCAACCATAAACCACTGATGAGCCTGTTCAGTGAAAAACGCTGCATCCCGCCGCTAGCGTCAGCCAGAATCCAGCGGTGGGCACTTCTCTTGTCAGCGTACCAGTATTCCATAGTGTACAGAGTGGGGAAGGATAATGCAAACGCGGATGCGTTGAGTCGTCCGCCATTGCCAGAGACACCTGTCTCTACACATGTGCCTCCAGAGACTGTCTTTACACTGGAAAAATTGTCACAGACACCTGTTAAGGCAGGCCAGATCAAGCAGTGGACAGATAGTGTTGTCCAAAGTAAAGATGTATCTGTTGCAGGGCTGGCCCAAGGTGGTTGACAGTGAAGAACTGAAACCATATGTCAAACGCATAACAGAACTCTGCCTACAGGATGGCTGCATTTTCCAGGTCGCACACAGATTGTGGAAGAAATACACGAGACCCATCCAGGAGTGTCAAGAATGAAAAGCCTGGCAAGGTCCTATGTCTGGTGGCCAAAGATGGATTTAGACCTGGAGAATAAGGTAAAGTCATGCACACAATGCCAGTCTAATCAGCACATGTCGCCACCAGCCCCTTTGCATCCCTGAGAGTGGCCAGATCACCCCTGGTCTAGACTACATCTGGACGTTTCTCATAATGGTGGATGCCCACTCCAAGTGGATAGACGCTCACATCATGACCAACATAACGGCACCAGTAACCATAGACAAGCTCAGACAAGTTTTCGCAATCCACGGGTTACCTGACACAGTGGTCACGGATAATGGCCCAACGTTCACCAGTGAGTTGTTTGGTGCGTTCATGGAACAGAATGGAATCCGTCACGTTCGTACGGCTCCACCCGGCCTCGAATGGATTAGCGGAGCGAGCTGTCCAGACAGTGAAGGAAGGTCTGAAGCGAATGAAAGGTGACTCTCTAAGTACAAAGCTTTCACGTTTCCTGTTTAAATACCGCCTTACGCCACAGACTACTACTGCACGGGCTCCAGCAGAGATGTTGATGGGGCGTAGGCCTAAGTCCAGGTTGGACCTACTGCGTCCAGACATAAAGGCCACAGTGCTGAGAAAGCAGGAAAAGCAGAAGGAGGATCAAGATAAACAGGCAAAAGAGAGACAGCTGAAACCTGGTGACAATGTCTATATCAGAAATTTCAGCAACAACCCTACTCAGAAATGGCTACCTGGAACTGTCCTGACGCAGAGGGGTCCACTCTCATTTGTTGTTGAACTGACTGATGGACGAGTGTTCCGCAGACATCAGGACCACATCCGCCTGCGACATGATACAGGCCCAGAGATCGTCAGCGCTTCGGAGCTTCCCCTGGTGAGTCAGACTATGGTGGGAGCATCACCAGAGGCAAAGTCACAGGAAGTAGAGTCTGTGCCCTCTAGGGAGGATGGACAGTTGAGCAAGGACACACAGACCCCTCTTGTGACCCCAGTGCCTGAACCTCCCAAAACACCTAAAGCAGCTGTGCCCGTGGCAGCACCGGAGATAGTGCGTAGGTCACAGCGTGCTTGGAAACCTCCAGACAGACTGAATGTTTAAAACTCAGTTGATGTGTTGCATTGCATGTGCATATAAGTGTTAGGTGTGTATTCCAAACACTAACATTTTGTTACAAACAAGAAAAAAAAAGGGTTTAAAATGGTGCACATTTGAAAGTGACAGATAATGAAACTAGGTTAGTTTTGTTTCCCAAGTTTATTTGCATCATGTGGATGTTGGAATTTAGTGGGGGAGGAGTGTTGTAATGCTTAACATGTTAAGATCATTCATGCCACTAGGTGGAGCTCTCGTAGTTATGTGATACTTTTCAGTACTCCCTCAGCTACTGTGTTAAGCAATGTTTTATTTGCTAGAAGAAGAATGCTAGTTCCGGGATCAAGTGTCTGTCGTTTTGTGCCTGTCCACGTTCGTTAATAAAGCCACCACTCGGTACAACTTTTATTGTGGTCCTTATGAGTGCCCAAGTTACCACAATTTGTACTTTAATTCTCTCACAAATGCTGAAAGAGTTTATCTAATTTCCACATGTAGATTCTGATTCTAACTAAGTGAGAATCACAAGTCTGGAACATAATGTGAGCCTTGTCTGTCTGAACAGATAGGGGCTACAAGGTCACCCTAAAACTATCTCGAGTTTTCCCATGCCAGTTTGAGATGTAACTGGGGGGGTAAAAGTTGTACAGGGAGGAGGAGGTGAGATGGCTCCGAGATGTCTCTTGTGTTCTTCCTGATTGTCTTCATTTGTATCAGATTGCCTGTAAAAACTGTAGCGTCATAATAAGTCAAGTGCGTGTGTGCAGTCACTCTGAGGATGCATATAAGCCTAGTGTTCTGTACTGACTCCACTCATCGGAGTGTAAATGTGTGTGAATATTTATCTGAGGAGCAGGTAGCACCTTGTACAGCCACCAGTGTATGAATGTGTGTGAATGGTTCCTGTACTATCTTAATAAGGCCACTGGTTATCCAGTAATTATTCCCGCTTTGTTTCAAAGAAATCAAAATTAGTTTGAACATTGGATGGCTTCAAAAACTCACATTGCTTCATGAATACAATCGAGAACGAAACACAGCTTCATATTCTGAGCACTGATTCAAAATTGACCCAAAACCATAAACATGGAGCTCATAGTGGGTTCCATTTATCTCGGAACTCGGAAGCCGGAGCTGGGAATGAGTTCACACCTGAGTTGAATGCGTTCCATATACAGTACAATAGCTCTAGCCAGGTTAGCCATTGATAGCAATGCCAGTAGTTAACAACGCATTATGCCATTTTTGTGCATCAAAACAATGTAGCAACATGTCCACAGATAGTTGGACAGGACTGCGTGAATGACTGATTACTACAGCTTTCACAACTGCTGATGCACGGGGCATCCATGGTGGATTTTGAACCTCGGAAAATCCGACTTCTGAGTACAGATGGAATCAGTCAGAACATCAATGAATGAATGTTTTGTCCCTCCTCTTTCCACTCAATGTATTTCTACTGTCTTTTTTTTCTTCTTCTTTCCTTACCATACTTTTACTGTTTGTTTTTGCACCGGTTCTTATAACCGAAACCATAACCCTCGCAGTGTTGCTCTGGAATCAACAAACTCAGTGTAGCCATCTTTGAACTGACATATCCGGATTCTGCATGACAAACCAAAAAAAGAGCCTTCTTCAAAGCGCAAAGCGGGGGGATAGAGAGGGAGAGAAGGGAGAAATAAGGAAGAGGAAGAAAGGCAGAGAAGGGAGAGTGGTGGAGGGGAAGAGGATTAGAGAGATGGTGAGAAAACATGTACAACATACTCTAAATAACATTCACTTAGCTGGGATCAAGGCCGGACCACAAAACAACACACACACACACACACACACACACACACACACACACACACCAATAAGGAAGCTGTGGTAAAGTGGTAGGGTTACTCCAACAGCTGGGCTCTACTGCAGCCTAGTGGCAATGACAAGAACTGAAACTTTATTGGCACAAAATATTGTATTTTCCTTCTATTAAACCGCAGAATTAGACATATTTGTATTTGCTGTGACTACTCGTGCCTTATGAGCTGACAGAAAACTACTATGTTGATGTGAGGCTGTATAGGTATTATATTGTTGTTTTTTGTCCATTTGTGTGATTTTTTGTGTGAGTGTTTGTTTCTGTTGTGGATAACTATCGTGTAAGTGCTATAATGATCTGTCAGATTTGACTACGGCAATTTCAAGGACAAAGGCCTGCAGACAGGGAGAAAAATGAAGGCAGGAGATGAAGTGATGGAGAGAGTTACAGTAGGGGAGAGGCAAAAACAAGGCTGAGAATGAGGGGAAAATATAAAAAGAGGGGAATACATGAAGGAATGAGGGAGGAGAGAGAGTGGAGCAGTAAAAGAAACAAAACATAGCAAGGATTGCTTTGGTTTTATTTTCTCAGGTGCCGTGCCAACTTTCTAGAAAGCGTTGTAGAGTAAAATCCCCCTAGAGGCTCCATAGTTTCCCACCACTTCCTGATAAAAAGTGTTGTTAGACAAAATTCGTGGGGCTCGGCCAATCAGCAACCTGCATTTTGGCCGGTACTGCTTGGCAACTGAAATTAGTTCTAGGAAATTGCAAAAGAAAGACACTGGAGACTGAAATCAACTTCAAATCTAGTTAAAAATGGAACGCAAATGCATGGTACAAACCCTGGTTTCAACTGTCACAATCCTGCAATCCTCCCTATCACCTCTGTGCAGAAAGGATGTCACACTTCATGGACTGTAAAAGCACAAGTAGACAGATTTATTTCGAGATTTATTTGACCTGACTCAGTGCTGAAAACCTTGTGGCCCAATTCTAAAGGTTTGGTGACGCCTTAAACATAAAGACAACCCTCTCTCTCTCTCTCTCTCTCTCTCTCTCTCTCTCTCTCTCTCTCTCTCTCTCTGTTCACACTGCAGCTGGATGAAGAGAGGGATGACAGACGAGAGAAAGAAAGAGGTGCACTTTAAATCATTTGCATGTGAAATAGACACTGGCACTTAGATCAAAAAACTAGAGCTGGAAGGAGGCACACACACACACACACACACACAGTCTCGTCAATGTGTGTGTGTGTGTGTGTGTGTGTGTGACAGCAGCAGCCCTCTGTGAGCTGAAAAGCATGTGAGGCTGATTACAGAATATTTACTGCTGAGTCTGTCTAGACAGAAAGAGAGAAGTATGAGGGAGACCGAGTAGAAAAGGTGTATGGAAGGAAGGAAGGAAGGAAGGAAAAAATAAAGAATGAGGGAGCAAGAGAGAAGGAAAGAAGAAAGTGGAGAAATGATGGACTGAATTAATGTATAGTAGGAAGTAAAGAATTAAGGAGGGAGGGAAAAAAGAAAATAATAATCAAGAAAAGAGTGGAAATAAAGGGCATGGGTCGGTGTTAGCTTATTCCTTCCCACATATTGACTTAAATGGGGCGGAATAAATAATAGAAGCCCCCATCAGTATAAGACTGAACAGTATAATTTGTGAAGGTGGACTCTTAGGTAGAAATATTTGTTGCTGCAAATGACAGGGATAGAAGCCATCAACAGTTAAAGCTGCTCTTATCAATATTTAAATTTTTAAATGGATGACGCAGCAACATGCAAAACCAAATGGATCACTTTGTACCAATCTAGTTCACTCTCTGTATGAACATGCTGAGATACATTAAACATAAATGAACAACAACAGTGAAGGGTTCTGGATATTCCACCTGGATATCGGAGTAGAGTTTGTGCCAAAGTTGCTGGAGAGAAAACTGCAACGTCAGGCAGCGCACATAAACAACAGACAAGTCAGTCATTGTCAATACAGATTGGTAGTATTAGTCACACACTCACACACACACACACACACACACACACACACACACACACACACACACATTCATCATACGCTTTAAAAATTTATTTTAACATTTCAAAACAGGAAGTGAATGTGATGTAATATTTTTTTGTACACGCACACACATTTTTAACACTGCAATGCCCACTTTAAATCTACACTGGTGGCCTGAAGCAGATAATATGAACACACACACACACACACACACACACACACAGGCTAATAGAGAGGCTGATGAATGATGCATTCCTTCACAGAGGGCATCATACAGTAACACTCTTTCATTTTCATCCACCCATTCACAATTGATCTCTCTCTCTCTTCTTCTCTCTTTTTTTCTTTTTATCTTCTACTTTCTTTCTTATTCAACTTTCCTCCCATCTTCCCCTCTTTCTCTTCCTCTCATCCTTTCCACTCATCCCTCCCTCCTCTTTTTGTCATATGCTTTTCCTCTCTTATACTTTAACCTTTCCATCCATCTCTCTTATTATTTAGTTGTTTCTATAACATGTTTCACTTTCTTTCACTCCTCTATTAAATCTAATTATTTTTGTTATTTACAAGGTTTCTCTGGACTCTTTTCTTCTAAATTTTTTTCTCGATAATCTTTTCTTGTTTTCTCATTTTTTATGATTTTGATCCTAATCTCTTAACGTTATAGGCGCACAAGAAAGATTTACATGTGCACATATTGCCAAAGCATAATTAACATTAAAAGGAACGTTTGACATTCAGGGAAATGCTGAGAGTTAGATTAGAAAATTAATATCACACTGTGTGTGGTAAGTAGGGAGCAAGAGCCAGCAGGCTATTAGCTTAGCTTAGCTTAGCATAAAGACTACAAGCAGAGGGGAACAGCTAGCCTGGCTCCATGCGGTTGAGATAGACTTTGGCTTTGCAGAACACTGCAGACTTGTGAGGGTCGTGCAGACCCGAAAGTGTCTGCATGTGTCCACGACAATGCACGCAACATGTCCGCCGCGGTCCACAAAACGAGAAAAGTATGTCCGAGCCTCCCAAATGGGTGAACTGGGACTGGGACTCAGTTGCCGGCTTGTCGGTTAACGGGTAGTCTCACATTGCCAGACCTTCCTCCACAGCGCTGCGGAGGAGGGTCTGGCTAGTCCACACAGTATTCCTGGGATGGGAACAAAAACGTGCTCTGGTTTATTGGCATTTCTTTACCCCAATCAAAATCACCTTGGGCGGCGCTAAGCCCCAGACACAATAACGGTGCCTCTGCAAAATAGCCTTGGGAAGGAACTTGTTTGGGTTGAACGTATACTTTCAAAAGATGTTTTAGTCGTGCAACAGAAAACTCAGATTGGACAGATAGTCTAGCTAGCTGTCTGGATTTACTCCACAGCTTGTTTTTTTTTACTTTTCTATTTGTGTACGGAATAAACAAACAAGACACAACAGTAAATTAAATGTAGTTTTCTGACCAATAGCCGACCGGCGTTAACTGATCATTACCCATTAACTAGTCTATATCGATACTGTTCCACATTGTTCAGGTGCACCTTCTGCTTTCTTTGTGTTGACATTTTAAACTCTGAGGACTATGGTTCACTGCTCCTCAGACCACCCTCTGGCTCTAGCCCCAAAACTCAACATACAAACATGAGAGGCAACCAACGGTTTTCTCATGTAACTTTTGGCAGACACATCAAAAATGAATCTTCTAACGTCAGCTTTTTGAATGATGATAGTGAGCGTTTCTAAAACATCTTTCAGGTCTGGTTTCCACTTGTCTTGTTTCCACCTATCCCTCTTTTTTATCTTATTTCCTCTTAAGGCATCTCTCCAGTTTTCTCTTCATTTTCTCACACCTCTCTTGCTCCTTCTATGTTCCATTAATTCACAGTTTTTCTGTCTTTTGCCTTTCATGTATCCTCTGTTTGCCCTCTGTACTCTCTCTAGTCTGTTGATCACAAACTGGTTTCTGTCATCACACGACAATCTGCAGAATGAGACGGAGTGGGGTGAAGGGGGGTGAAACAAGAGGAAAATAGCGGAAAAAGACAGAAAGCTGTGACAGTGGAGGACGAGCACAAGGAGAGTGACAAATCTGACAGCTGAAGGGAAAAGGAAGCACTGTCGGGGGAAAAAGAAATATCTGACTGAAGGACAGAAGAGGAAATGTCACTGTAAATCAGACGTACAGTAGAAGCATCTGCAGCAAAACAAGCTTGCACAAAATAATCTGCTCTGACGAAAACACAAATCATTCAATTAAGACACACTTCCTCTCCCAGACAGGCTTCTGTAAACAACCACAGGATCCAGTGACCAAGGAGCAGATAATGGTGTGATAGGATGATGCTTCCAGGAATCTATTATAGTAGCTATATTATCTGTTCTATTTGAGCCCAAAAAAAAAGAATTCTAAAAATTTGGGTAAAACATTCATAAAATGACTCATTCTTGGTCATATGCCTCTTTCTTCTCTCCATCTGCTGTGAGGTTTATGGTTTTACGGCTGAATAAACTTTTATGTTTGTGTCAGAACCAACTTAGCGGATGAACCCGTCCAAATATGCGCTAATTGGAGGCTGTTCAAGTGTGTGTGTGTGTGTGTGTGTGTGTTTGTGTGTGTGTGTGTATGTGTGTGTGTGTGTGTGTGTGTGTGTGTGTGTGTGTGTGTGTGTGTGTTTTTTGAGTGTGAAGTCAGTGAGACCCAGGAGGTGCAGTTTTCCCACTGCTGTCATGACAAGAGGGACTTTAATGAGTGGGAGAGAAACTTGAGAAAGTCCTATATGCTGGTACATGCATAGGTGCAAATTACTTATCTTCAAAAGACTTTCAGTAGCTTTTATTTCATTGTTTGGGCTCATCAGAGGAGTAATATGTGACTCTGTTATACCACAATACTCTGCCAGAAGTCAGATGTCAGCCAAGTTTGGAGCTACTCCTGATGGAGCGGGTGGACGGAGATGGACTTGGGGGGAGGAGGAAGGGCCACAACAGGAGCAGGTGGTGCGTTTGGAGGCCCACGCTCCATGGCTGCAGCAATCCTCTCCAGACTTGAGGAGATGCGCCCGAGAGGCCGCAACAACATCGCCACCCGGCCAAGACGGGCATTTATTACTTTGCCGCATCCCGGACAGCTCCCACTGGCGTGCGCCAAGCAAATCCGCCGTTATAATAACAATCCGCCATGGAACAAGCATGCCTGCTCTTAAAGGGAATGTGAGATGACGCTCTGATTGGTTATTTTCACGTTATGTCCAAACCACACCTAGCTACTTCAGACCAACCCATTTAAGATTTGCGAGATCCGCCCACAAAGCTACTTGTGTTTTGCGTGTCATACTTGTGTTTCAGATCGTTAAAATAGGGCCCTATATCTCTGTAAACTTTTTCACAATGGGTTTATGGTCTCAATCGCTACTTTGAAGTCTTCTTCAATACAGCATTATGTTCATTTTGTAAATTATGGTCCCATAGATTTTAAAATAGACGATGATCAATCATGGTAGAGGCCTAAATGTCTTGTTCAGCGACCATGAACACCTTGCCAACCAAGCTAGCTAGCTAGCACTAGCGTTAGCTGGTAATACAAGGGAAAGTCTGTTGACTTTTTGTGTACTGCCGTGCCCAAAGGTCCCCGTTTAACTACACTTAACACTGGCTTAGCCGTGTTATCCTCATCTTTCCCAGCTCCACCCGGCTCCAAAATACCAAGATGGCGACGGCCAAAATGCAAACTGCTGGCTTCAAAACGGCAGTCAACAAAACAATGGGTAACACCACTGATACTATATCCATTATTTTTATAGTCTATGGGTGAACAAGGCAGTCAGACTTCCATTATCTAGCTTGTCAGACCAGAAATGACACAAATGCAAGTCACAACAATACAGTGTATAGATTTATTTACTATTTATTTACTAGCAGCTAAATCAGACAAATACAGGCTGCTTTTTTTCTACATTAGATTTTTCCTCATATGCACCCTGGTTCAGATACCACAATATATCGCCAAAAGTCTAGTAGTTCACAACAGCTACCTAATTTATTGTGCAAAATCAGTTCTTCTCTGATAAACATGACTTACTGAATTACATTTTTTACAAAACATAAAAAAATAAAAACTTGACCTTGTTGTTGCACAATGGCGCAAAATCCTGACAACATGTTGTTTCCCTCTTCATTCAGGATCTCCAACAACAGAGTTTTTAGAAGACACAGACAAATAAGCTCATTTAAAGGTTTCCGGGCACGTTTAAATGTCAGCCTGTCAGACAGTTGTTATGGGAGCTGTTCCAGTCAGGCACACAAAAGTCCAACAGGGACAGAGATGGAGAGCCGATGAGTCGGCCATATCTCCTTTTCGTTCAATTTTTAAATCTTTCAGGAAATTTCCTTCAGGAAAACAAACATTCCGAGGTACATTATAAACTTGTAGCAGTATGTCTGAGTGTCCTGCCATGTGAGGAGGGTTGCACAGCAGACTGTCCTTTAGCCCGAGGCTGGTTGGCACGAACAAACACCAGCTTGTTGCATTTCCCTTTCATACAGCAGAGCAGGACTTTATGTCCCCAGAAAATGTCATGGTTAAAAATATATTAATTTAGTTTTAATAGAGATTCACTGATTTCCTTAATCTATGAAGTAACAACTCCTTCATTTAAACAACTAATGTTTCGATTCAATGCGCTACAGAAAGTGACTTTACATCAGATTAAAGCTATAATGAGCAAAATCAGGAAATCAAGACAGCAGTAGCAACAAGTGATATGAAAAAAATGAGTCTCCCCTAACCCGACGCGCCAGATGGTTTGTTAAGACAGAAGCATCTGAGGAGCCGTCATTGGAAACTGTTTGGGAAAGGGCAGGCACTTTCAAAAAAAATACCTGGCAGGTGATTGGATGAAACATCTGTTTATCACGTCTGCCATTGTTGTTTTGAACGCACAGTCGCGGCCGTCACACACACCTTAACCACGGCCGTAGCTGCCCGTAGCTCCTCACCAGACGCTGATTGGTGCGGTAAGCGGTTAGCTCAGACACAAACACATTAGGTTGGAGACTGACAAGATGGGTTTTTCGTGATACGTGATCCCGCAATGGTCCTGTGATCTCGTGATAGCACGAGAATTCAGCTGCTGTGCAAGGTAAGCTCTCCCCACCCAATGCTCCAAAACTAGCCTTTTAAACTGAGATAATGCCGGTTTGACTGTCATGATGTGATACGTCCATTGCATTGTTGAGGTTATAAACTACTAGTGCTTTTACAGACCAAGTTTTGTACTAAACTTAAAGTAATAGTTTGACCTAACAAACTGAACTAACTACTGAAATGAAGACAAACATAATGGCCATATGAACAGTGAGGTGCGTATTTCCCAACAAGTCCTCCAAACCATACGACCATATAGGTCTTTCATATACTGTACGTACCCTCTAATACGATAAATAGGAGCGTTTCAGAAATTAGACGACGCACCGGAGCGTTTTCCATCCTTATATTTAGATCTAAATCCAAGAACGTAATGGTCAACATTTTAACATGTTGGTTTGGTTTGGTTAGGTTTAGGCACAAAAAATACTTGTGGTTTGGGCTAAGATCAGTGCGTAATGAAACAGTGAATGTAAACTCCACAGGGAACCTTTAAAATGATAAGTTAATGAAACAAAAGAAGAAAGATGAGGATCGCTGATTGCGACGTTATTAATGCATCGCTGCCAGGTCATATCTGCTTGCATACTGTAGCTTTAATTAAATTTCCTGCATCCGAGCAGCCAGGGACATTCTGTGCATCACATACAACAAACCACCAGTAAAATAAGTCGTATGATGCACCAAACGGCTAAATAACAAGAGCAACAGATGTTTGATAGCAAAATGATTCAAACCAGCATGTGTGTGTGTGTGTGTGTGTGTGTGTGTGTGTGTGTGTGTGTGTGTGTGTGTGTGTGTGTGTGTGTGTGTGTTGTGTGTTGTGTGTGATCGCTGTGGGCTGCAGAGATCAGCAGAGGCTCGGGGTTTGGGTAATGCGTCCACAAAGATTTGTTCACATTTTGAACACGAGTCCTCCTCAGCTGCCTTTTAAGCTCATTTGTTTGGAATGAGTCAAGCATCCACATATGAAAGACATCTGTTTATCTTGGCTTCACGTGCAAAGTATACAGTATTACAAGTCTTGCAGGATTTTGTTGCATTACATCTTTGAGTTAATCTTCTGACTCACAAAGTTTATCCAAGGAAGGTACTTCTGCGGTACAGCTGTATCACATTATTAACGCAACAGACTTTTACAGATTTTTTTTGAGAGCAGTAAAAAACAAATACATAATTTGTGCTGTCCATTAGAACCGATTATGTTATTTATCTTGGCTGAGCACTATACCACTAAATATACACATATAAAACACGTTATTGTCCTAATATCCAATTTTGTGGAAGTTTCAGACCACAGAACCAGTCAGCAGAACCACAAATGTCACATTCAGACAAATGTGACTCCAGTTGCAGGCCACTGTTGCTGTTTATTTGACACAGACCCTCCCTCTTGCTTTTTAATCCACCTGGTGATATTTTGTGTGGCATAATCGACGAGAAAGCTTTATCAGCTGTGAGCTCCAAAGTATCATCCAGCTGTCTCGCTATGAGTAAACCACCAAAAGATATTGAATTATTCAGACACATGTTGTGTAATAAATGAGCAGCAGGGCAGCTCCCAGGTGTGAATGTGTGTCAAGATACTTGTTGCATTTTATGTTTATGAGCCATTTCAATTGTGACCAGTGTGGGACACTTTGGGTAGCCAAGTGTGGACTAGTTGGCACAGGTTTGTGGCGCACAGCATGGTCTATGGTTTTTGCCCTTGGGGCCTCACAATTTTTGTTAATTTTTGACAGTTTTTTCAAAAATCAAAAAGTCTTAATATGATTCCAACATATTGTTAGCAAATATAAATCCCCACTGATGACAGGCTTACTGGCCTATAGGTAAGGTAGTCACTAAGATACCCATCCACAGATAGTTACTTAATTAATAATCCACTGTGCCACATGTATGTTTTAACATTAAAACATTATTTATAAAATCATGGCAATAATTATTAGGCTATTTTAATAGCTTAGTATTTTATGCAAATATACTATGTTTAAAGGCTTTAGGCTGCCCTACATGTTATTGTAGGCCCAGTTGCATGTAACTTCATTTTAAACAATATATGTAGTAGGGGGTCCCTGCTCGTTTCTTTTTCAGTTAAGGGGTCCTTGGCCTAAAAAACCTTGAAGACCCCTGCACTAGACAGCAGACAGTCACCAACAGGCTGGTGAAGAAAATTGAACATCTTGCAACCTTAAAAGGGATAGTTCAGATTTTTTTTTTAATTGTTTGAGGTACTTCTCTATAGTCAGTGTGTCTGCTACAGTTGATCGCGGTCGGCGCGCCCCCAGTTTGGAGAAGCAGGCAGGGGTACCGACACAGAAGCTAACAATGTACTGCTGTGGACAGGGGCAGCAGCTAAAAGTATTTTAGACATCTAAAAGAAATCTATATCAGTTTAAGTGTATGCTATATTCAGAATATTTTTAATATTTTACCTTGCCATCAGACAGCCCTTTATGACGGGGAACTGAAGCCGTTATCTCTGCTCTCTTCAAAGCCACCAGACTTCTTTGACAAAAACAGTAATTTTACCTCTCAGAACATGGGAGTTGCTGGTCTACCGCTGCCTCCATCGGTTAGTTTGTTTGTGTTATTGTGTGACTTTGGTGAATCCAAACTAAACCTTTAAAACCCCAAAGTCACACAATAACAATACAAGTACAGTACTTCAGTAAATGTGCTTACTGTAGTTACGTTCCATCACATGATTTAAGTCTACAGTACTACATCTAAAACCGCTACACAGCATGAAAACATTTTCTATTTCTCGGGACTGCAGGATTACACACACACACACACACACACACACACACACACACACACACACACACACACACACACACACACACACACACACTGCAGACAACATATTGATGCTCTACTACTACTGCACAACTAGTTACTTGCCATTTGAAGTGACGAGACAAATCAAGAAAAGGCACAGAAAACAAACCTTGTACCTTTAAAGAACTGCACTCTGAAGGAGGTGTCTGAGCTCTTCTCTTCATCCTCATCAGCTCCCGTCCTCCCCTGCGCTGACGACCGCCTCCTTTTCCAACGCATCCCTCCTTCACTTCTATATATCTATCCGTCTATCTATCTGCTACTCTGTTACTTTGATTACACACTCTCCTCCTTTCTTTCGTCTATCTAGCCACTTGTTCGTCCTACTGCTTCACTCCTGTTCTCCTCCTCCTCCTCCTTACTCCTGATGTGACTCTCTCTCTCTCTCTCTCTCTCCTTTGATTACATTTCCTCTCTCTCTCACTGTTTCACTCTCTCACGAGGTCTCTTTCTAGCAACAGAACTTGCAACAGTGACAGTTCACATGATAACCCAAACCTGTGTGCGTGTGCGTGTGCGTGTGCGTGTGCGTATGCGATCTTTCCACATGTAATTTCAAATGTCACGTCAATGTCCGAATGTTATGTTTGTGCGTAATTTGTGCAGCATTATTCTGCTGTATATGAATATAATTGTGTGTGTGTGTGTGTGTGTGTGTGTGTGTGTGTGTTGCACCTCTCTCACTCGCCATGCTGCAGTCAGTTCTGCTGCGTCAGCCCTGCCCACGCACACACACACACACACACACCAGCAGAGACGAATACACACACAAAAAAGAGGCAACACACAAAGCAACAGATGCTAAACACGGACACACCTGCGTGCACTGCAACACAAACATCATTGATTTTTATGTTGCATAAAGTAAATTCAGCATTTCTTTTAACCCCTGTTATCGATAGCTTTTTTCTTATACTTTCATCTTACTTAGCAAATTCTAGTCCTGTCTGATGTGTGATGTATAACATAGTATTGTATCAAAGTTTAAAATTCTGGTATTATGACAACCCAGAGCAGCCTGAACAGACAGATCCTGAATAACAGCAGACATGGTAATGAAGCAGCGATGACACAGTTTAAGTTCTAATAGGTTCAAGTTTAAGATTGAAAAGTAAATAACTTATATTTCCTGAAGACAGGAAAGGGGAAAGAGAGAGGGAGTGATATGCAGCAAAGGGCCGTGGGTCGGATTTGAACCCCAGGCCGCTGCGGTAAGGACTAAGGAGCTTTAGTATATGGGTCAATTCAAACTCCAGTAGCAGTATTAAAAAGACGTCAGAATGTCTAATCTAAATCTAAACTGGCTAATCGGTCTGCAAAAGAGCATTTAACGTGGAAATAACAAAAGGGATGGTGTGAATTAGTCTTCTTTTAAGTTTTAAGTCTGGTTAACTACCAACATTATAAAAAGTGCTTGTGTCCACAGGTTAAAGGTAATTTGCACTATAACCTGAGAACCAGTGTAGCACGTTTAAATGGAATTCAAGTGAAAGTTTGACCCATAGAAATCAGAAGCTTTTCAGTTGTAGAGTGAGAGTTGCTGACACTCATATCAGGCAGGAGAGTCTGCAGCGTAATTGAAAAAAGTAAATAAGCCGTGTGAGTGTGCGGCAGGGCAGAGTGCCTGCTTCACACAGGGCACTAATGAACTCAGAGGGCACATAGCGGACGTGCAGCAACACACACACACACACACACACACACACACACACACACACACACACACACACACACACACACACACACACACACACACACACACACACACACACACACACACACACACACACACACACACACAAACCAGCTGCAGAGGGGACTAAAAACACTAATTTGATATCAATAAAACCAACCTCAGCTCATAATATACAATTACAGAGCAAAAAGCCTGTTAATAAAATATTCAACGATGATTTTGGGGGAAAAAAGCATCAGAAAATGATGTGAGTGCCTGTAACCATGGAAACCCCGTGCCTCTGCTGTTGGAGGAGACATGTGGGGCAGAGGAGGCAGATGTTTGTGCAACATGTGAGGAACGAATGACTCTTTGGCAAACAAACGCTGCTTTTTAAAAGCATTTATAATAATTATTTTTAATCACAAAGCCTGTGTTTGATGTCAGGTCATCCTTATCTGGTTCCAGACCTTGTAATCACTGCATATTATTATATCTATATATATATATATATATATATATATATATATATATATATATATATATATAAAAACATTAGCCATAAAAAAACTACAACTATACAAACTATTTTCTGTCAATTCCTTTCAGTGCTTGCTTGAAAATATGAACAGAAAATTAAGTGGTTGCAGAAATAACAGCTCATACATAGTCATATTTCTACAACTGTCATGATAACTGGTAACAAGTTTACACAATGACTGTATATGACTTAGAAGAAAGAAACAAAACAAAGCAACGCCCACAACCATTCAGAATTTGTTAAACATTGACAAATCATCAGGCTGAATAATAAAGAAAAATGGCGAATTACGAAGCTTTAAGCGTGACTCATAGTGACACCAAACAACACAACAAAACAGGGTGTTAACACAAGGCATAGCAGGTCTGTGAGTTGTTTGTTGTCACACACTGTTTATTCACACCACGTCCAAACCGCAGAGCCTCACGGCTGCCTGGTAGTGGGTTGGGAGCAGGAGGCGCGCACACACACACACACACACACACACACACACACACACACACACACACACAGACACATCGGGGTGCCCAAGTCCATGTGTTCGGTGTCAGAACTGTGTGTTCAGTTGGTGTATCCCTCCTCTACTAACGCTCACTGGCCCGGCCTCCTCGCCACAACACCCTGCCAATAAATCCTTTACAGCAATGAAAACAAGTGGGCCTCGTCTACTCCAAACTCTCCGATCCAACAAACCGAAACTCCTAAACTCACTTTGTTTGTAATTCTAAAACTTTTCTTTTATAAATTTGGAGCTCAGGCAGAAGATGTCGCTGTTCAGCTCAAAGGCAGTGAACATGCAGACGTCCAGTGCTCAAATAAGTTACTGTTCAGGTGTTGATTTTTTTTATTTGTAAATTTGCAACTTCACCCTTTTAGTTTGCAGTTTAGTTTTTTTCTTCCTTTCGTAAAATTGTCATATACAGTATAGGCAGTGGTGGACAGTGTTGGGGAGTAACGGAATACATGTAACGGCGTTACGTATTCAGAATACAAATTATGAGTAACTGTATTCCGTTACAGTTACAATTTAAATAGTTGGTATTTAGAATACAGTTACATTGTTAAAATCAATGGATTACATGACGATATTTCTCTGTTTCACGAGTTTATTCACTTGGAATAAATTAAGGCAACTTAATGCATTTTCCAGAAGCCCCGATATGAAATAGAAAAAAATAGCTATTTGCGTGATCAGTCACAATGGAGTCGGAACGGGCACAACAGAGCCAGGGCAGCAATAAGTTTCTATCTTGGAAATTCAAACAGCATTTCACATTAAAGAACGAACAGGGAAAATGAAATATAGCTATGTGCCGTGCAGCCTCTGCTTGCCAGCAACCAACCTCCTTTCAGCTCCAAATTACTCCACCTCCAACCCGAAGAAGTATCTTAAAGTAAGTTATTTTTTTAACTAGCCAAGGGTAGTCGTCTGCTGTAGTTTTACTGTTCACCTTGCTATTTTAACATTGACGTGCGACTTTACATTCTCCTCGGTGCTGATTTACTAGCTCCAGAGCCGTTTAAAGACTGACTCCGTTTGACATGCTAACTAACGTTAGCTAAAATTAGTTTGTGGTAGCTTAGACCGCGGTTAGATTTTTGTAGTATGCAGTTCGGGACTACCAATACAATAATCTATCTGCTTGTTCAGGTACACATTCAGCTAGTTGGAATAAAAAGAACACACCATTATAGGCCTGTTTAGTAAGCTGGATGTGATAGCCGCATTCCTACACTTATAAAACGCAATTCAATGTGGAAGTAATCCTGAAGTAATCCAAGTATTCAGAATACGTTACTCAGATTGAGTAACGTATTTGTAATGTAAAATGTAAATTACATTTGTGGGCATGTATTCTGTAACGAAATACGTTTTGAAAGTATCCTTCCCAACACTGGTGGTGGAATGTAACTAAGTGCATTTACTACATAAGTACAGTTCTGAGGTGCTTGTACTTTACTCCGCTACATCTTAGAAGCATACACCTCTACATTTCTTTTTACAGTTTTAGTTACTTTGCATATTCAAATTACTATTACAAAATTTTAGTCAACAAATAAATGATGACGTCCCTAGGGAGGTGTTCCAGGCATGTCCATCTGGGAGGAGGCCTCGGGGAAGACTCAGGACTAGGTGGAGGGATTATATTTCCAACCTGGCCTGGGAACGCCTCGGGATCCCCCAGTCGGAGCTGGTTAATGTGGCTCGGGAAAGGGAAGTTTGGGGTCCCCTGCTGGAGCTGTTCCCCCCGCGACCCGACCCCAGATAAGCGGTTGAAGATGGAAATTATGATTTCAATTCAATTTCAATTCAATTTATTTATTTATTTAGTTATCCCAAGACACTTTACAGATAGAGTAGGTGTAGACCACACTCTATAATTTACAAAGACCCAACAATTCCAGTAATTTCCCTGATGTATTAATATGGATTAAGCTTCCAGGCAGTACATGAAGCAGTTAAAATTAGCACCACCTGCGTACACAATAACGCATCACTAATTATAATGCAAAATTCTTGTTCCTAATGTCAACTTTGAGGAACAAAAGTCCTCTCAATTTTAAGTTTTATTAGTTGCAATTTATGTTACAGTATGAATATTACAATTATTGCAGTGTCCGGTTTTCTTAGACAGAATTGTCTCCTTTCCTAGTTTGTGTCCTTTCCTACCCTGCTGGCAATGGTAGCACACTTGAAAACAAGCACACAAACACACACACACACACACACACACACACACACACACACACACACACACACACACACACGCACAGACACACATCTCAGTTGGTCATCTGGAAGTGATTGCCTCCACCATTACAGCATGCCTTGGCCGACATTAAGCGTGTTGGTGTTGACAGCCAGCCTTTTGTCCATTACAGCCCTGAGAGAAAAGCTCTGCACAGAAACACATTGATAAAACCTGCTCGTACTGCAAACACACGCACACATGATGCAGTCTGTTAACTCACTAATGCCCACAACGAGCTGTCAGAAACGCACACACACACACACACACACACACACACACACACACACACACACACACACACACACACACACACACACACACACACACACACACACACACTGAAAGATTTTAGGTGTACAATAAATGTGGGACACCTAAAGCATTGTTCACACAACCAAAATTATGGCTTGTGAGGAGAAAATAAATGGTTGTTTGACCAATGCTGACATTTGACTGGCAATGACTGGTGTTTTGGGGGATACGGTGACGTTGATCAAACTTAGTTTAATGCCGGGTTCAGACTGCACGATATTTTTGTTTGTTACGATATTCACTGTGTCAGATGAGGCCATTATAGAGTCTTAAATTATTGCTGTAACTAGGCCAAAAGACATGACAGAATACACGTTGATCCCCGACCAATCAAAGCTTGCCGTCTTCCCCGACTTCTGTGATGTCATCGACGGCATGGAGGTAGGGATCGACTTCCCTTCCAGGGACAAGAATGTAAACAAACAATGGCGTCCAAAGCAGTGTGTACAATACAGGCTGTCTGGTGTTCAGAAAATCCTAAAAAAAAAAAAAAAAACGACAGAAAAAACGACCCGTTCATTTGACCATGGGTCGCACAAAGAGGAGAGTACCAATGTCTTAAGCTGAAACCTAAATGTAGCTTTAGCTAACAACTCAAGGTAATATTTCACCAAGCAGACTGTGAAAGCCGATGCTAACGTTAGCTATTTCATTGTGATATTGATTCTACGTTCTGTCCTCCTATTGGTCAGCGTCACGTCTTTCTGTTGGGACATCGACACACACACAAACACATATCTATATATCTATCGCTATATCTTCCTCCGTGTGTGTGTGTGTAGTCTGACTTGTTGTGTTTACATACTGCTGCCATCATGGACTCATGAGCATCTGCTCTTTGAACAATGTGCCTCCATTGAGACACACTCTTTCTACACACACACCAAAACGTTAACACTGTCTGGATCCGCAGAATCTGCTCTGTAGGAGATCGTTTAAACTGTCCTCATGTTAGCACTACAGAGAGAGATAAATAATGTGTGTGTGTGTGTGTGTTCAGCACAAAGAGAAGCGGAAGTCTTGTAAGCTTGATAGACGACAAATATTCACATAAAATCACTTCAAGTATGAAACTTGCAGAGGGGAGAGAGCTGTTCTGTACATGATCTGTATTTATACACACACACAAACACACACACACACAGGGCCTCTTCCTGCATTATATCACTGCTGTTACTCAATCGGCTGGACTTCTGTGGTATTTGTTATTTTTCAGTGTGGAGAAATCGTAAGATTTTGGGATCTATCCATCAATCTTTCTCTGCTGCTCTGCTTCTGCAGAAAACAACTTCAGCTTTAGATTCAGATTAAGTGACATTTTGAATGCAGGACTTTTACTTTTAATGTATCTAAAAAGTGTAGTCAAATTACTTTCCCACAAGTTAAAGTAATATTACTTTTTTGATATTATTAATTGATTTTTTTGGCCATTTCGGGGCAGCAGGACAAGCTTTAAACACAACATTAACATAACCAGCAGATATGGAACAACATTAGCATTCATTTGTAGTTTTATTTGTGTCCAACTGGAGAATGTAAGTCCAATATTTACTCTCCTTTTACTGTAGCTCTCTTTTTTGGTCTACACCAACTCATAAAGGGAAATATCTGTATTTTCATTGTCTAAGTGACTGATGGGAACAACAATCTTTGACAATGGTCCAGTATTAAGCAAGATCGCTGCAGTCGGCAGCGGCAAAACAAGCTACAATGTAAGTTTATAGGGCAATTGTCCAGCTTGTATTTACATTCACTAAAGTGCTCATTTTTGCCACTGACAGGCTCAGATTAATATTCTAAGTGTCTCGCAACATTATGGAAAGGATCCCATCAGCGATAGACCTTTAAACCTCTTTGAGACCTTTCTGTTTAACCAGAAACAGCTCTGAAGTCGCTAGCGCTAAACCCACCAGACTCCATTTAAAGTAATACTTTTATAGTGTATAGAGCCAACATATTTTCACATGTAAATCAGTAAACTATGTGTTTATTTCAACCAAAACTAAGTTGTGATGGTTGGAAAAGTGGAAAGACGACCCCAAACGGCGTTTCATAGTTTTATTTTGTTTCTGTCGACTTTGAATGAAGTGTATTTTACGATGCCAAAATGACTATTTACATGGAGTCTGGTGGGTTCAGCGAACGCAATTTCGCGGATGTTTCTATGTTTAAAAAAAGGATCTAACTCTTCAACATAAAGGTCGACCTCCTCAGAAATCCTTTCCATAATGTTGTCAGATACTTACAATATTAATCTGAGCCTGTCAATGACAAAACAAACACTTTTGTCCAGGTTGAAAAAAAGGTAGTTACCCTTTAATGCTTCACTGTGTTTACTAGCTAGTCTCTAACTGTGTTTGTCTGCTGTTTGCTGCTGAGCAGGTAGTTTACAGTGGGGTTTTAGAGATTTTTTCTGCCGCTGTGGCTAAAAGCGACGCTACGAGACCAGTGAGAGTGAACCAAAACAGTCAAGTTGCTGGTCCAACAGCTAAACAATGAGCTGAAAGTCACTTTAAAGCTCTGTAGAGCTGAGAGGAGCTGCAGATTCAGCTGATAATTCTCTGTAACTACAAGTGACACTGTTCACAGTTAAAAATACATGCACGCTGATTTCCAATTAAATCAAAATCACGAACATTTCTTAGTTTACTTCAGGTTCTCACAAACTTTTGCTAACCACTGTCGAGTTCTGAGACTTTTCTTTGCACAAGAAGTGACAGACTGAAAATTCAAACGGTTCAAATTACATAACTGCTTGTTATTCAGCTGTCGATCTTTCCTTTTGATCTTCCCATCCTTTCTCCAATCTCCTCCTCTTTTCTGTCAACCGTCCTTAATTTTCCTCCTTCTTCTTTGCTCCTTCTCTAACTCATTTGCTCTTTTTCGTCTCTTCTTTTATAATTTATCATTCCTCCTCCAAATGTTTTACTACTTTTCTTCCCTCTCTTTGCTCTATAATTCCCAGTTTGAGAGAGAGAGCTTTTCACATTCCTGTTCATACTGTACATTTAGAAACTCAGCAAAGTGTGTGTGTGCGTGTGTGCGTGTGTGCGTGTGTGCGTGTGTGCGTGTGCATCTCAACTCGTTTCACGCCATTTGACAAATCGGTGCTGAGAAAAATATGAAGTTCACAGCAGGACAGCAAGAGACACTGGGAGACAACACACACACACACACACACACAAACACACACACACACACACACACACACACAAAGGACACAAAGGACACGGTAATTTGTTGTATTTCACGGAGACCTACAACAGTACACTCACTGTGGTTGCCATGGTAACCTGTCTAACCAAAAACGTTGCAGTGGGAGGGGAACTAGAATAATAAAAATGGTATTCCTTTGGCTGTAGGAATGCTAGAAAGTGTGTGCGCATGCGTGTGTGCGTGTGTGCGTAATGAACCGGGGCTCTTTGCCAAGACAGGAAGTTGTTAGTCAGTCCGACTCTGTTACCTGAAACTACAACTCACTTTGGTTTTCTGGAGAACAACAGGACACAAAAAGCAGTGAAAACACTTGGAGCTCCAACAGAAACATTAAACGTAGAACATTTACTATGATTTCTCACTGACCGTGAAAACACACACACACACACACACACACACACACACACACACACAGATGGTGATCTATTTTACTGACTTTCTGAGAATTACCACTGACTCATAGAGCTCTGTCCGATCTACCATATGAGACTGTGATGAGAGAGAAAACTGAGAGAAGACTGCTGGGAGACAGATGCTTCTCTGTAGTTAATTCTGACAGTCTAAGCACTATGCCATTTTCAAATGTTTTCATATTCTGACTGACAAACATCAATGTACACTACACCTATACTCCTATACAACACCACACTTATACTATACATATTTCTAAATAAGTTCATCGTATAGTCCTACAACCAAGCAGTCAAGAATAGAGCACCCAAAAGTTAAAACATATTTAGTTCAATGGGCTTCCGCTGCTTTTACGACCAGTACAGGAAGCTGTATCTTTATCCAAACTTGGTAGTGATTTATCGGGCAACTGGGCAATATGGAGGAGCAGAATGGTAAGTGAACGTAGAGGGGAAAATATCTATTCCTGGTTCAAATCTCTTCAGCATAAACAGAGACATACGGAACATCTTTTACAGCCTGCTTTTTTTAATTGTTTAAATGAATAACACTTGTTTTCTTTTTTACTTTTCAGATGAGATTTACTTCTGGGGATTAGGCAGCTCTGAGTATTGAATTTAACTAAAAGCCTAAATCAGATTATTCAAAAAATCAAAGTCTTTTTTCCAGCAGCATGCGTGATGCTGCGGCTGACCTGTGAGTGCCTGTAGGAAGAGAGATGTCGGGGGAGGAGGGGGAGAAGAAGAAATGAATATTTTGACACTGAAAAGTTGTTGAATGCATGTCCTGAGTGTGCAATAAAAACCAGTGAAATGATAGAGCATCTCCTAAAATGAAAGCAAAGATGTCCAAAGTCATCCATTGCCACTGAATGTGCCGTTTTGTCAGGTCAGAACCTGAATGTGTCTCTAAAAACAAGTTTCTGAAGCCGTTTTTAGAAGGTTTTTCTGCCTCCTGCATGTCACTGCTCGTCAGATGCATGCTGAGAAATTGTTGGAGGATAAAGGGCAGGAAAGGAAAAGAAGTAAGAAATGAAGAGAAGAGGAATTTATAAAGGGGCCAACAGGGAGGGATACTGAGTCATGAGGTTGATGTCCACCCGTGGGAACGAGGGAGGACAGAGAAAGAGAGAGGAGGGGAGGAGGGGAATTAGTAAGAAAAAAAAGAAGGGAGTCAAAGCCTTTTTCTTAATCAACCATTTGATTTTCACAATAGTATTTGGAAGGAAAGTTTAGAGTGAAACAGTCACTGCATTTTACTGTAGGAAGAGGAAACAGATCAGTATATTTCAGCAGCCTGTTGCACCAGCTAAAAGTATGCACTTTATGCAATGATGTAACTCGCTAACTTCACACTAAAAGCACTATTACTCCACTTACACTAAAACTAGGTCGGCTAAAACCTAAATATTGTTGAAGAGAGTTTCATCCTGTGTAACATTCGGGTAAAATGGGAGAAAAAGCCACCACAACTTTGTGATGAAACTTAAAAGAGCACTTCAGAGATGTATTATTGCACTCCCATAATTGTTTTTTTAAGGATCAAAATCAATGCAGCTGAACCAGAAATATCTTCTTTTTCATTCTACACATTCCTGTCAAAACCTGATGCCTACATTACCCACAATGCAACTCAATTTAATGCAACTATATTGTGATTTGGGTGATTGAAGTATTGAATAATACTGATTGTTGTCACGTGTTTGTGCAGATAATATTAAAGCAGAAAGGGATCGCACTGCTCTCTGAAACTTAAGGGAATACGCCACCGTTTGTTTAAATAGGGCTTATCCCCTGGCTGTAGATGGGTGGGCCAACGCATTTTTTGTCTCAGTGCAAGTAATTAGGTTGTTTTTTTTGTCTTTTGTTGGCTCACTTTTACTCACAACATGCTAACCGGCAACATAGGATTCCATTCACTACGCTAAGCTAACTAGCGGCGGCGCTGCCGGTGTTGCACCGGATTAAAACAATGCATGCACAAAAAATGCGTTGGCCCACCTATCTACAGCTAGGGGAGACCGTGATAAGCCCTATTTCAACAAACGGTGGTGTATCCCTTTAAGCATGTTACACTTCAAACCACGCCTCAGTTGGTGATGTCATAGCAGGTGCGTTGTCTTTCACAGCCGAGGAGAAAAAACACCTGCTGTGGTATCATTCATTTGGAGTTGTTCAGCAGTGAAATATGTTGCCTCAACTGGGACCATCAGACCAGAGCAGGGAACAACAAACTTCAGCAAAATCAGCCTTTAAAAATCTGTTTTAGGTCAAAGAAAGACTGTAGTTTCCCATAGAATTAAGTTGGAAAAAAAAAGGCACCAAAAGAAAAACACAAAACTTTGGTTCCCACATACATACTCCTGGGCTGGCCTACTCCGGGGTCAACGGCAGCCAACAGAAAACAGCAGGAAATAAGGCCAGCATGAGAAACAGAACGCTGCAGAGGAGGTGTTGCAGAGGACAAAGTCCTCAAGTTCAGCCCCTCCTGAGTGACAGCTTCCAGTGGAAACTGGACACACACACATATCTATCAAGCCCCAAGAGTGACTTCCTCTGTATCAGTGCGGCTCTTCCCCTGAAGGAAACCAGCTCCAGTCCCTCCGGCGTTTCACCGTGCCGAGGCCCTGGAAGCAGCTCAGGAGATCCGCCTCTTGAACAAACTCTAAACTCGGGGTGGAAAAAATCCCCTCATCCAGGCCCGGAACATGTGTTTCAGCGCGGCGGCCTTATGCAACTCTGACCGAGTTTCACTTTTTTTTTATTTATTTTTTTGGCAGGTGGAGGGGGGAAATGTCAGCGGTTCTTATAGGAGGGAAAGAACACATCCACGAATGAGGGAAAAGAATGTGATTTTTTTTCACCTCTTGCAAAGGGAACTGTCCACATGGTTTGATTCACAGCTATCACTTGGCACCAAAGAAGAAGACAAAATCAGGATTTCAGAAGGGTTTTAATCCTCTACTGCATGAATGTTATGATTTTTCTTTTGGTGATTGGGATCTTCTGATCAAATTTCAATCCAAAAATTGTATAAAAAAAAAATAATAATAAAATAAAAACCTTCCATTTTTAGGTGAAAACAGGCAACATATGCATTTAAAAAGTAGTTTTTGTCTTTATTTGTTGGTGCCTGGTGGTGTTTCCTCTTATCTCTTGTATCCTCCTATTCACAGAATGCCGTTTGTACTATCACAAATGACAAACATGAATCATTGCTGCGTGTCCCCTTGCCAGTCTATCGGTATTAGACTGGCATAAAAATGCATAAAAAGCCCCAAAAATTATCTTTAAAAAGAAATATCTATCTCTGTAAAGTTTTTCTGCGAGTGGAACATTGAGCATAGTATTGCTTATAAAAGTAACCTAAAATATCATGTCCAACCATCAAAAGGAAAATCACAGTTTTGGGATATAGATAAAAGCAACAAAAAAAAAATCTTTATCAACTACTATTTGGAGTTAAAGTTGTTAGATAGTCAGATGTACCTGACTCTTTTCTGACACTGTGCCACTCCGAAATGCAAGATTAAACTCACTCCAACTCCTCATTTGATTCATCTCAAACACGTCATCAAGCGGGAGGCTGTGAGAGTGGAAGAGACAACGACATAAAGCCTGGGGTTGAGTAAAGCAACGGCGATCACAGCGTGGAAACTGGAATTTAGAGGAAAGTGGATGAAAATACTGAACAAAGCTTTTTTTTTTAAATCAGCAACGGAAGAAAGCCCCAAATCTTCATACCTTGGTATTCTTCTGGTGATAGTTAGATCAATGTTTTCCAAAACAGTAAGAGGCGAGAGAGAGAGAGAGAGAGAGAGAGAGAGAGAGAGAGATGATGATGAGAGACAAAAAGCCCCATGGACAGCTTTATTGATTGTTTAGCCTTGTGCTTCTGCCCACATGTTAGTGATACATTTAGAACCCACACAGAATTCAGAAAGGAGAGAGAAGAAGAGTAAGGATGCTTGCGTCTCATACAGATGAACACAGCCACAGAAATACACATACACACACATACACGCACACATTCACTCACTCACTCACTCACTCACTCACACAGGCCAACACATTGGTGAGTTCCTCCCGGTAAAGTAAACTAAAAGACAAGCTACATTTTGTTTTATCTTTCTTCTCCTCTTTCCAGCTCTACATCTGGTCTGTGTTTAGAGGGACTTTCTCTCTTATCATACTGTGCGCACACACACACACACACACACACACACAC
The DNA here is from genome assembly GCF_004354835.1 of Perca flavescens. Classification (NCBI taxonomy): domain Eukaryota; kingdom Metazoa; phylum Chordata; class Actinopteri; order Perciformes; family Percidae; genus Perca; species Perca flavescens. The sequence goes on from NC_041349.1 coordinate 13,137,813, forward strand.
ACACACACACACACACACACACACACACACACACACACACACACACACACACACACACACACCGCTGACAGCCTCATAAACTCTTGTTCACAGTCGGCTCAACCTTGTTCATTCGCTCACTCTCAAACTGTAATGCAAACAAAGGAGACATCTGCCTGCGATACGTTTTTTTTTTTTTTCCCCAAAGTTTGCAGAGTTAAAACAGGTTGGCAGCCATGGTGCAAATCTCCCATCATGCATCTGGGCTGCATCACCTGAACTGTTGTCAGGTGGAGGAGGACGTGTCCTGGTCCTGAGCTCAGCTACAGTATACGTATGTGCTCATACCTTTTCGATTAAAAGCATCCAGGTAAGTGTTGAATTAAAGGACAAATCCACTCTAAAACAAGACCGAGCGCTGTAAAGAAGCATCGTTGTGCTGTGGAATTGATATACTATCGAATAGTATTGACTTGTAACTCCTGTCAGCTGATATAACTTATCACAGGATCATTTTAGACCATTGATTGTTATGGTGAGACCTTTCGAGGCTCCTTGAAACATTGACTGTACTGTTGACTGCGCGGTGACCTGCGCACAGAAAGCCACACGTCTGAAACCAAACCCAGCAGCCTGCCAAGGGTCCATTCAAACTGTCTGTCAGGGAGAGACCACAAGCGTCTGATTGAGTGGAGGTTTTCTCTGGAGCCTTAAAAACTCTTGAGATGGACGACTAAAAAAAAAACGCAGCAGAAACGCCTCATGTGAAGAGAAAGTATACAATAACACCTCAAATTCTACTTCCCTGTGCACTGACATCTGAATTACTGTTAATGCTAAATACTTCATTTGTCCCACAAGAGGCAGTCAGGTTTGAAAACAAACAAAATATGAAAAACAATTCATTCATATGCATCAAAGCAGTCACAAAATACAAAATATGATCAATTGACGAAAGTAAATCATGAAAATCTCAACGTGATATAATTCACATGCAATCGCAAAGTAACGTAAGTCAATGGAGGCCTAACAGCGTTGATAAACACGCCAAAAAGCGAGTGTGCGTCTTGATAACACGACAATAATGGCATATGAATTGGCGTGCCATACATACGCCACTTGATGAGATCAGTCTGAAAATCTGTAGTTTTAAAATGACAATACATGACTATACAGTCTCTAAAACCAAAAGTTATTTCTTACCCCAAATCAGCATGGATGGATAACTGAACGGGGCCTACCGGGCACAGGCCAAGGGACCCATAGGGTCAGGGGCCCCCGACTCAAAAAATGTCACAAAACGATCACAGAGAGACACTAAACGACCACAAACATACACAAAATGATAGAAAATGCACATGTAACGACTACAAACGTCATTGTCTCATAAACCATCCATCCATGCAAATCAGGACAATTGTAATTGTCCCTAAAAATGACTCTTAATATCAGCAGAAGGTTTTCAAACTTGAGATCTTCTCCTGACATGTTTGAAGACATACAAATACTCTGCTTAAATTCCTGAATAATGTGTTTTTTCTACAAAAAAAGTCAAATTACTTTGTTACAAAATGTACTACTCCTCCCTTATGAAAAAACAAAAACGGGACACTGTGAATTTTGCTTGTTCATTTCAAAAGTTTAACAGCTGGACACAAAACATTTCTAAATCATGATTGGCTTTGAAACTAGTTGTGATGTCACAAAATCCTGCACACGTACACCTCTTGAAGTGAGATTTAAAGTGAGCACGGAGAAACGTTTCCTCTTCAGCAGATCCACGTGAAAACAGACTTCTATAGTGTCAAACTCTGCACAAACATCATTCAAACTTAAAAATAAAGTAACAAAAAGCAAAATACATTTTTCAGCAGGTGGAAGGGGGGGGGGGGGGATCTCAACCATTTTCCCTAACTCTAAAAACTGTGTGATAATGTCAACAGGAGTTAGAGCAGAGGAGGAAGTGACAGTGAGGGACAGAGTGACAGGTAGACGGACAAAACTACAAAATACGCATGACATCTCTGCTTCCAGAATTCCACTCTCTGCACCCACAACGTGCTGCCTTCAGGAGCATCTTGTTAACCTGCACATCCGTGAACCAAAGCCACAGAAAGCCACTGCCACAAGATGTTAACTGATCAGAAAAAAAAGATTAGTAAGACTTTGTTAATCCTTCCTGTTACCGAAAAAAAAAAGTCTGAAACTCCAAAACAGAAACATCGTGAATAACTTTTTTTCTCAGTTACTGACATGCGCACATGCTCTGCAAACCCTGCAAACGTCACATATTGCCAATTAATTCACGTTTTATATAAAAATTCCCATTTTTTTTTTAAGCGTTCACGTGTAAAATCCTGACATTGTCTGCAGTAACTGAACGCTGGACACATCTCCGCCAGCTGACAATAACAAACCCCTCTAATAACAAGCCTCTCACTTACACCCACCCTGAATAAATCTCAACATGGACCGTGCACGGTGGCCGCTCGCTGCGTGCACTCGTGGTGACTCACGGACAAAACGAATAACAAAAACCACTGATCTCTCCAGAGAAACATGGATTTCAGGCTGATAATAGAAAGTTTGACACCACTGACTCTGACTGCACCAGACTAAAGAAGCTGCTTTAACTCCCCTCCTGCAGCCGCACCGTGTGTAAAGTGACTCCAGGTGTGTGTGTGTTTTCATTTTTTTTTTTTTATTTCCTCTCTTACTTCTCGGCGGAGGCTTGCTGAGCAGCTCTGCGACGTGCCTCTGCAGCCGGACCACTCTGCCCTCCAGGGCGCCGGACCGCTGGCACACAGACACCAGCTCTCCCTCCAGGTCCTCCAGGATGCTCACCGAGTGCCGGGACAGATCCGAGAGCTGCCGGAGCACCGAGCACAAGGTGAAGCCGCACACGTCCGCCAAGTCCCCGAAAACCTCCGCTTGGTGCCGCGGACGCGCCTCCGGCAGCCTCCGGGCGTCGGGCTTGCACACATCTTTCGGAAGTATCGTCCGTTTGCAAAAAGGCATGATTACTCCCCCCCCGAAAAAAAATAAAAATACACAAACTCCGCGGATAGTCAAGTTATATTCCTGTGGTCCTTCTCCCTCCGGTTGGCGCACAGACGCATGCTACGGATCCTCCGGGAGGAAAAAGTCCGCCGCTGTCGGAGAGGCTTGGAGCGAGTTGCGCGTCGTGCGCCCTCATAGTTTTTAACTGTGAATGAGCTTTCTCTTCTTCTTTTTTTCCCTTTTTTTTTTTTTTTTACTGTGGAGAGGAGAGACTCAGCTGCTGGGAAGATTGGTATCAAATCAACCAGAGTGTAACACACAACACATCCGGATTAAACTTTCAAAATCATAGCCCGAATATATGTTTTTTTTTTCTTGTTTTTTTTAATCCAAACAATCGCCAAAATGGATATATACATACATACATATAATGGAGTAAATCTCCATTTATAGAGTTAAAAAGGCTACAGCGAAAGTTCATGACTTTTTAATTACATTAGCCTACCCTACAACAACAAATAATAGCCTAAAGGAAAAAAAAGATTGGATTTGGGCTACTTTTCTAATTGATACCTTTTTTCTAAATGCAAAGATCTATTTTAAATGTATTTATGCAGGTGTCCTGATTTTGCAATTCTGGAAACATAAAGTAGGCTAGTCTAAAAATCTGCCTTTTACAGCCTTTGTTTGCATCATTCATTTAGAAGCAGTTGCATCATTTTCGAACAGTATTGAATGTTTTAGTAGAAATGTTGGGAGTTATTTTATTGCTCAGGGCACCTTGCTATTTTTTTTCCTCTATTCGTGCTCTTATTTCGAAGCTGATTAACTCTGCATCCGATCTTATTCTGTCCGGCTTGACGTGGCGACACGGGGCGCAACAGTCCGGTGTTTCCCGAGAAGAAAACCTGTCTGAAGAAGAAGAAGAAGAAGAAGAAGAGAGATGGAGGAATAGAAGAGTAGAAAGATGAAGAAGATGGAGTGAGGCGGGGGATGGATCAACTCTTCAGGGATCCTTCATGCACCACTGCGCGTAACTGTGCGCGCGCGCGTGTGCGTGTGCGTGTGCGTGTGTGTGTGTGTGTGTGTGTGTGTGTGTGTGTGTGTGTGTGTGTGTGTGTGGCGTTACCAATGTTCTAATAGCCTACTTAGTGCTTAGTTTTGTGCGGAGGCTGTTAAAGCAGCAGATTTAAGTCCAACAACCACCCATACGGGTGTAATGCTCGGGTGTCCACTTTTGGCCATATTTAGGCTATCATTCTTTTAACTTATTTCTGTTGTTGAATAATTAACAGTTGTTCATGAATGATATACACATAGTCGATATCGTTGTCATGTTTTTCATGATGTGTCATATCAGCATTTGCAATGGAAGAACCACTTAGAAAGAAAGAAAGAAAGAAAGAGTGGAAGAATTATTAAGATCTTTTACTTAACTTAAGTAAAAGTACCAATACAACAATGTAAAAGTACTCCACTACAAGTAAAAGTACCACCGTTTTATGCAGTGGTGCACAACCTAAGGGTTCGCACTGCTTCACAAATTTGTATTCTTGTTTTCACTATTTGTGTCTACTTCTTTTTCTGTTTTAGTGACCCTTCATTTGACTTGCCAACATAGATATTACATTAGGGAGGGTCAGCTAGAACATATCATAAAACCAAAACAAAACGAGGTCCAGACTGAGATCAGAGCCCACTCGTCTTGAGATCTACATTTCTGGATAAGCAGATACAGGGGCGGACTGGGACAAAAATTCAGCCCGGGCAACTCCGTCCCTTACCGGCCCAATTTCAGGCGGGGACATTATTTGCTTTATAATCAGGCAAAAATCAGGCTCACGGGAGATTATGGCACCAGCAGCATGAGGCGCACTTACAGGCTTTCATAATGAAATAATACACACACTGGAGCAATTCATAAAACCTTCAAATGAACTGTCTTAGAATGAAATGGAAATGCTTGCATATTTAAAACATATTATTACATACTTAAACACCCAAAACGCCCAAGTGCGAAGACATAGCGCACCAGACGCCAGCTTTTATTTTGAAAAGTAGAAGCCCAACGGCACCAGGCGGGAGGCTCCAGGCTGCAGCCGTCCAGTCTTACATATTTTTGGTCAAACTAGTGTGAAACGCCAGTGTTGCCACATTCGCCAGAACTGCCAGATTGCCGGTCCGCCTATAAGCCTTATATGAGCAGATAACAAACCAATTGCGGAACTCATTTTTTTCATCTGAAGCTTTTTACATATGTCATCATTTTCATGTGCCTCAGAAAGACCACACATTCATTGCATAACACAGTCCCGAGGTTGTGATTAGATTTCACTGCGTAGCTCGTAGTAGGCCTACATTTTTTTTTTAAAGGGAGGTTCCGGTTTTCCTGCTTTCCTCGTAGTCCCTGAACGCACCCTCGTTTCGAGCCAAAGCTTTCTGGTTAACCAACATTTCTAACTTCTCAGAGTGGATTCTTCTTCCTGCCCACAAAGTGACAACAAGTGTGCAGGGAAGAAAAGCTAACACCAACAGAAGTGGTCAGAGTGTCTGTTTGTGTGCTTTTCGGGCCCAAAATTGTGTCTCCCCCCCTAGCCCCCCCACCCCCCTGGACAGGAGAAGGGTGGAGACCCTCTCTCCTCCCTCTCTGGAGCTGTTTTATTCCTCCTTGCTTCACAACTGTTTTCCCCAGCCAGCTGCTCACATCCTCTACTGTAAATCGTACAATCTGTCCTCTGTTCACTTCCTCTCGTGAGGGATGACGCATGAATTAAGAGTTTAATTCCAAAAAATGAGATTCGAGGAATTTAAAACTTACTCTGATTAATGTAATAATTGTTTTAATATGTCTTCCAGTGGTGTTGTGAAGACATTTCACCCGGATGTTTCTGTGTCCATGCATGGCATTCATTTTTAAGCATGAATCACCCCATCATTTCGCAATTCTGGGCACGTGGCTACGACAAAGCTTTGACTTCCATCAGTTTGTTTATGAAATACGTTTGTTCAGTTGTCAATCTAATGTGCAACATGGCATCATGACTTTGCGTAAATATACACGCCGCTTTCATAAAGCAAAATGGCGTGTAATTGTACGCATTTTCAGCTATCCACGTGTATGCCTACGCGAACCCGGGTCTCCCGGGTGAAAGTCCTGTGTTTTACCCATCCGCCACCCCAACCTACCTCCTTACTCAATCCCCCGTTTCTTTATACTACTCGCTACGGCAGAAATTGACTCGCAATGTAGGTCAATGGCGGCCGATTTGCGTTGATATACACGCAAAAATGTGATTATGCGTCTTGATAACACGCAAAAACGGAATACAAATTGGCGTGTCAGACATACGCCAAGTCATGAGATCAGTCTGTAATGTGATATTAATGCATTGATGGTGAGAAAACATGCTAAACTTATACACAACAATGCACCTTTTCTGTTTTCATACACATGGACCAATCTATCAGTGCCATCGATTGGTTTGTTGTCGTTTATTGTCATCTTTTGTTCAAAATATCTCAGAAACTAGAGATAAGATTTTCGTGAAATCTCTAAGAAAATGGAAAATGACACATCGCACCTCTTTTGTTTCATCGTTTTCAAAGTTCCGTCATTTGCTAAACGCCTCCTAAAAACGACTAACCAATCACAGCAAGGCACGGAAGCTTGTTGAAGCACTGTGCAGGTATAAGCTAGGCCTATATTTTTTGGGCCTTTTCGAAATAAGAAAGGTGTCTATTTGCTCTAAAGCAAGCTCCATGAGTTATTAAGTAACTCTTACTATGACATTTTCTTTTGTTTGGAGCCTCGTTATCAGCACTGGTCTGGATTTAATTGTGATTTTTTTTTTTTTTTTTTGTATTGGACTGCAACTAATTTGTGTTTTTGAGATTGTTGGTTTAAGTGTGCAGAAAACCCGAAGTGGAATTTTGAGTTGGATTGTGCTTCATCTTGCGATTGTGTTTTTGTGTGAAATCTCTAAATACAAAATTTATAAAAGTAACTGTGTGCACATCCCACCTTCTGGCAGGTACAGGACAAATGAAAGTACTTAAAACGAAAAGAATGTAATGTCCGCAACACTGCTTTAAATTCCCATATTTAATATAAAATGCAACGTTTTGACCCAACCGGGTCTTCTTCAGGCCTGAAGTTGGGTCGAAACGTTGCATTTTATATTAAATATGGGAGTTTAAAGCAGTGTTGCGGACATTACATTCTTTTCGTTTTAAATCTCTAAATACACCAATATTTTTGTTTTGTACTAGCTTTTGAGTTAGGGTTTTTATTGCTTTTACGGTCATTCATTGGTGAGGGTGTACATTCTTTTAAGATGAACATCCTTTGTGACATTTGATTTAAAAAGAAAAAACAACCAGTAACCTGTATCTTACTGCCAGGAGAGAGACCTGGCTGGCAACCTATTGGGGGTTTATATTTAATTAACTTATACATTCTTACCATCATTCATTTAAATGTTGTCCTTTTAATCACTTTGTGACAACCCCCGCCCTTCCCCCGTGTCAGCTGAAGCTAAAGGACACGTGTAGTATCTCCTCCTGCAGCTCGAGGTGAATTTTACTGCACGGTGAAGTTTCAGCGCACTTCTTTGCAACACTTTCCGAGACTCTCCACTTTCTCCGGAGCCTTGTGAAAACTCCCCCGTTCCCCATCCGCGAACGTAACACCCCCCCCTCCTCTCCCATCCCCAAAGAAAAGCACATCTGGTCCTCAGAGCGCCCCCTGGGCCCCCTTTAGCAACCCCTCCCAGACGTGAACTTGGCCTACCTAAATGTTTTTGTTCATGCAGCCAGTGTCTGTCTTATGGAGAGGGGGATGGAGAGAGAGTGAGAAAGAGAGAAAGAGAGAGAGTGAGAAAAAGAGAAAGAGTGAGAAAGAGAGAGAGAGAGAGAGAGAGAGAGAGAAGGAATTTTAACATAAACTGCCTTTTATTGACACAATTGAAAACATCAACATGAGAAACCTATAAGAGACAGAAAAGAGGGAGTGTGAGTGTGTGTGTGTGTGTGTGTGTGTGTGTGTGTGTGTGTGTGTGTGTGTGTGTGTGCAGCAGAAATGTTGATACAAACTGTTATGTGCAAGAGACTGGAGAAAATAGAGAAGAAGCGGAAGGGAGCGGCCACATGACATCATCGTGTACAGTTAGTTACCAAGGTGTTAGTCTGTATCCACGACGATTCATTTAGGGGATTGTTTTGGTGCCGCCGGAAGATCCGCTGGACATCCCTCATTTTCGCCAAATGTCTGTCACCTTCCTCTTCCTTTGTGTTGGCGTTCTAAACTCCGGTGGATTTCTGAGGACTATGGTTAACTGCTCCTCAGATCTCTGCAGGGTAAATCCAGACAGCTAGCTAGACTATCTGTCCAATCGGAGTTTTCTGTCGCCCGACTAAAACATCTTTTGAACGTACACGTGTTCCACCAAAACAAGTTCCTTCCCGAGGCTATTTTGCAGAGGCGCCGTTATTGCGCCCGGCGCTTAGCGCTGCCCAAGACGATTGTGATTGGTTTAAAGAAATGCCATTAAACCAGAGCACGTTTTCCTCCCATCCCGGAATGCTGTGTGTACTAGCCAGACCCTCCTCCGCAGCGCTGTGGAGGAAGGTCTGGCAATGTGAGACTACCAAAGGCGTTCCACTAATCGCATCAGTTGTTGTCTGTAAGCCAATCAGTTGCCGTGACAGCCAACGTTGTCAACTCAAGTCGATTAGTTGTTGGATCAACAAGACGGCCTAAACTAGTTGTCAAAAGCACGCCTGTGAACCCGGCTGTCAACGAGCCAATCAGCCGACAGTCAGTCAGTCAGTCAGTCAATCACATGGAAGCAATTGATTAGAAACAGCTGTCCTCCCTCCATCCTCCCTCCATCCTCCCTCCATCCTCCTCCTCCTCAGATGACTGAGTTCATTGTTTCAGCAGCTCAGCCCACTTTTCTCCGGCGCAGGGCGCACGCTCCAAATGTACCTCCATTACTTTGACTTCCCTTCTTCTCTCTCACTCCGTCTGACTATTATTAATATTTAGTCTTTTTCACTTTACTGCAGTCCTTCCTCCCTTTAAGCAGTGGGTTCCATTTGTATCACATCCTGATGCTCTAACCCAAAGTGACTCATATATATGTGATGAGTTTATTTCAGCGGTTAAGCAGCCAACCGGAGCTGCCCAAGATAAATCTGACACATCTTTAATCTGTCACAATCTGATTAAAGTCATACCAAAAAATACAAAACATCTTTGGGAGTCTTCTTCAATTGACTTCTTTCTTATGAAATACTGGATACCTTTACCTCTTCAGGCCTCCGAAAATCCTTCAAATCAAACAACCTAATAAGGATTGTCCACACGACATGTCCATTACCACTAAAGGGCCGCAGGTAGACGTGTTGAGAATCGCTGCTTCGTTCGACCAGGTCAGAGGTTTTTTTACGGGATTGGGTTGCACCCTAAATCCATCGCTACGTTTGTGCGTAAAGTCCTTCTTAAATTCTTACAAGCTATAATTTCAAACTGCTGACTCACTAATCTGTGTTGTATCATTAAAACGTGACAAAAGAGATGAGTTAGCTGGTAAAGACAGGAAACGCCTGTAATCTGTAGTCAGCAATCATCAAATGTAGACAGCATCATGAGATGTAACATCACTTCCTGAAGAAAAAAAATACATTAATCTTACCTGGCAAAGCTTAGTAAATGGAAGTCTTACTTTATTTTATTGAAGCACATATTGGCCAGATATTATTTAGATCTAAACAATCCTATTGATGTTATATTTGGTAAGCAGGGTGAAAGCATGTCAGACCTCTGAAATCTCTACTGAGATAATGCCAGCACACATGAAACGGACAAGTTTTGGAGGCCTGTAGATTCAATCTTAACCCCACCCTGGATCGACACCGCCCATTACAAACCATACATTTAAAAACATGCTTAATATTTAGGATGTGTTATCGTCTAATATGCATCAACCTGAAGAACAAGACGAAGTTCTGAGAGACCGTCAGATCTACGTTCTACTCAGAAATACAACCTGATAATAAAGCTCTTGCGTGGTGTTAATAACAGGAGGATACTGTATCTTTTACAGTGTGCAGGATCAATGCATTAAGTAGATAGGTCTATAGTTTCTCTGTTTTAATGTCTAGCCATTCTGCTCCGTGTCTAATCCTCTGTAAGAAAATTCAACATATTGCTTTTCTGTTCTTTGAGTGGAGGGTTTTCTCGGCAGCTCACATTTCTTTTGCTCTTCTCACATCCAGCCAAATGCACTTCAAAGCCTGTGTGTGTGTGTGTGTGTGTGTTTGAATCAAATGTGATTGTTGCTCCGCTCACAAGGGGATGCAGAGCAGGACCAGAGCAAAGCACGCGTCTGGCGTGTCTCATATTTCAAACGTTCAAAGACTGTGTTTGTGCGCGTGCGTGTGTGTGTGTACACATATTTGTTTACAAGAACTGGTCCCAGGCCTATAAAAACGGGGACAACGCTGCCACTTTTTGATTCTTTGATAAACCACAAACTCAAAAAGTATTTTATCTGCCACTTCATTTCGTTGCATCGCCTCACACGCACATCTGTTCACGCTGCAGCTGCACGTCGAGGTCAAAGTTCATCATAACCATCATCACTTGTACTTCAGGTAACGCTTACACGGTTATAAATCACCAAAAGGAAAAATCGGGTTCATTACAACTGATGGAGGTGTTACTTTAAATCCACTTCATTTGTCCGGCAGCTTTAGTTACGTTACAGATGTAACTAAAGCTTCATCCCCTCCCTGTCCAGTGAAAACCATGTATCTCCAGATGTGTTGATGTTGAATGTTTGGGATAAACTGAAGGATGAAGCATTCCTTTATGTGTTGAGAAAATGCTCCTCCTTCTTAAGCTAAATAAAGTCACCTTTTCCCAACATGTTGTGTTTAAAGGTCCCATGGCATGAAAATTTATATTTATATTAATTTATTCATTAATATGAGTTCCCCCAGCCTGCCTATGGCCCCCCCAGTGGCTAGAAATGGCGACAGGTGTAAACCGAGCCCTGGGTATCCTGCTCTGTCTTTGAGAAAATGAAAGCTCAGATGGGCCGATCTGGAATCTTCTCCTTATGAGGTCATAAGGGGAAAGGTTACCTCCCCTTTCTCTGCTTTGCCCGCCCAGAGAATTTGGCCCACCCATTAAAGAGAGACATCATGGCTTTCAAACGAGCAAAGTGGGAGTTGGTCAAGACCACATCCCCACCCTCCACCTTGCCCTCCCTCTCTCCTCCTCAATAGCAAGAGACACAGAAATGGACCATACTAAGGAAAGCTATTTGTGGGACTGGCTCTAGTGGCTGTAATTCTGCACTAAAGTCTATATAAAAGAGACTTCAGATACAGTATTAGGGGACCACTGAGGTCTATATAAAAGAGACTTCAGATACAGTATTAGGGGACCACTAAGGCCTATATAAAAGAGACTTCAGATACAGTATTAGGGGACCACTAAGGTCTATATAAAAGAGACTTAAGATACAGTATTAGGGGACCACTGAGGTCTATATAAAAGAGACTTGAGATACAGTATTAGGGGACCACTGAGGTCTATTTAAAGGATCCAAAGAGCACCATGTCATGGGACCTTTAATGTGAGGATGAGACTAACTAGCCTGGGTGAGTGTATGTCTTCTAAAGGGGTGTTGTGCTGTGTTACTGACTCACCCAGGATCTGCGTGGTTTCGGGTCTGAAGATGGCTGCTCGCTCCGGTGCCCGCGACGCAGCTTCGGTCCACTCCGTCCCGCGTGCTCCGTCGCCGTCCTCCCCGGGCCAGCCCCGCTCTTCTTAGTTGTTGTAGTTCAGGTTTGTTTTTGTTTATTTAAAAGGTGTATTTACAAAAGTTTGATTTAGGAATACGAGAAAAGGCAAAGTCTTTTCCGTCAGAACCAGGTCTTTGAATGCGGGACTCGTAGTGGAGTATTTTCACATTGTGGTATTGGCACTTTTACTTAATCAAAAGGAACTGAATACTTCTTCCACCACTGATTAAACAGACTCACTGTCCTTACTGTCATTACATGTCCCTGCCAAAAATGATGGATTACAGTACTCTACAGGGTGTCAGAGAGCAGTCATGGGAGTGAGCCATGCTACTCTACACACACCGACACACACACATTCCTGCTGCGAGTGTGTGTTGTTATGGTTTGAATCATGTGTTTGGAGAGGCAGGGTTGGAAATTGAAGTCACAGGGGGGAAAGGGAGCGTTGCTCTTTTCACTCACAAACACACACACTCACAGGTGAATCTGAGGGCCAGAACAGGATATGTCTCCCTCACACACACAGGTTGTGTGTGCCAGGCCAGGTTTCCACTGCGCAGAGCAGGCTGTATCCCAGCAGTCACCATATGGACTGGTACTGAAGTCAGAACACAGAGATGGAGGGATGAAGAAAGAGGGAGATGTGGCGAGAAGGATGGAGGAATGACATGAACAGATTGAGGGAGACAGGAAGGAAGGAGAAATGAATGTAGGGAAAGAAGGGTGATGTAGGTCCAAACGGAATATGCAGATTTCTTTTTGGTTTTTAGAAGACCGTTATGCTTTTGGTGGTGTTAAATTTGCTTACGTTTTTTTTCCCCAAAATCTGCAGAAAAGACGGGAATATTTTCAGTGATGTAGCCAACTATGTAGTCACAATAGTCATGAAGCTTCACTTGAAGTAAAGATTTTTTCATAATTTTGGGTATTGCAATTTCATGTGTACAAACAGCTTCATTTAGCTTATGAGTTATGTAAATAACTAAGCAATGTGAGGTTAGTAGCTCTTGGCCACTTGTTTTTTTTTTAAACTAAGCCCTTAAATGAAGAAAGGTTGAGACCCCCAACAAACTCCACTTCAGTTGAAATTTTGTCATAACTAGCATGTGTCAAATATGAAGAAATTCCCTCCAGGTGTCTGAAATATTGCATCTGAGGATGAAAGCAAAAACAACCCAAAAACTGGCATAAAAATTCAACTGTTGACTTCTCAAATTATTTCCTGAAGTGAATTTGGTCAAACATTTATATATTCAGGAGCAGAGCACCATAAAAGGGGCCAAGCTTACCTGAAGAAAAACTTGGTGCAGCAGACGTAGCAGGAAAAGCACACGTGTTAACATTACGGCTCTATTCCATTAAGGGTCCTAGTAAGCCATGTCAATGATGGTAAACTGGCTCCACCAAATATTAAACTGGCTCACCTTAATAAAAATCAACTATATTTTAAGTTATTAAAAGTAATTAAAAAAAAGGGTCTATAGCATTAGGACTTCTGCAGGAACCCTGGGAACAGGGTCAATTTCCCATGTGTATGAAGCCTGGTTACCAACTAGCAGTTAAAAACCCACTAAAACAAGGCTATTGGGGGAGACCTGTAGCTCATCCAGGAAGAGTGCACGCCCCCATGTAGGCAGTCCTTTTGCTGCGTGTCATCCCCTCTCTCTCCCACCTTTCCTGTCTATCCACTGTCACTATCAAATTAAGGGAAAAGCACCCAAAAAAATAAACACAAAACAAGGCAATTGTTTTGTAAATAACAGTTTATTTGAAAACCACGGGTCAGGCTGTCCTGTGTGTTTAGCTGCTGCCCTGTTTGGCGGCCAGCCTCTTGTCTCTCTCCTCGGCGATGGTCAGACGGATTCCCTTTCCTCTGGGCAGGGACACCCACGGCTTGTTGCCCTGAAGAGAGGGGATGGACAAAATGGTCATTTGTTAGTGTTGATCAAAGGGAACAGTTCATTAGGGGTGCACAATATATCGACTCAATATCGTTATCGCGATATCACGTTGCACGATATTATACCGGAAGTCTCGCGATAATTACGCAATATTTTGTTTACGTTGCATCCCGCCCGACATGTAACCAAAGAGTATAGAAGCAACAAGAGAACTCAATAGAACATTGTGTTGCATTCAGTCCAAGATGGCAGAGCTGCAATCAATACTCTTCCTTTGCAAGCTGCAGCACAACGTTCTTTTGAGTTTAGCCTCTTGTTACATCTACACTATTTGATGCACCTCTCGAAAAATACACATCACTTTGTAGCGTTGCAATTCCCCGACTCATTTCCTGTAGGGCTGTAGCGATACACTAATCTCACGATACACGATATTCAGCTCACAATACGATATATATCACGATATTCAGCCAACGATACGATTTGATTTATTTCGATACACTTACATCATTTTCTGAAAGATTTAAAGGGGACCGAGTGATTTTGGTGAAATCTTGTGAGTGTTCCATTTACTTGGATTTAATTAATTGAACTGAAAACATCAATTACACAATATATGTCTCTGACTGGACAGAGAGTCTACAGCAGGGATCATCAACTACATTTTTTTCAGAATTTTTCTAAGCACTCTGGCGGCCGAACTTTCAAATAAAGAAAATAAAATGAATTTATACCTAATACACCTATTCTTGTTTGAAATTTTCACTTTCTTACTGAATTAATGCTAGTATTTTTTTAACATGTATTAGTGTGAGCAAACTCCTAAAAAACATGGAAAGTCCATAATGATAACTGGCTCTTTAACTAGAAAAAGATCTCAGACTAGGAGGCAGTTCACTGAGGAGTGATGGTTAAAGACTGATTATGGAAATATTGTAGTATGCAGCATCCTGATTGGTGGAAAATGCTTGCAGAAAGAAAGGCTGTTGTCAGGTAAACATGTCACTGTCAAAGAGGCTCAAGCGAAAAGTTTACGTGGAAAAGCCAAAAGCCCAGCTTTAATGATGAATGGACTGATAAGCAGGCTATGCACTCGTCCTTGCATGCCTCATTTGCAATGAAACGATGTTGCAAAATAACACAACCAGCATCATCATCATCATCACTCGAACATAACGATCGAGTCATTCACGTGCATATTAAGTAGCTCCAGATTGTCCGCTCTAGCGGAGTTTGGTTTGTTCAGCCAGCAGTGAGGTTTATAAGAATTTGTCAAAATGTCCAGATTCCCGGCAACCTTAGATAAACAGTTAGACTACAAACCGACAGCTTTTGTTTTAGCTTGTTTGTAAAAATTCGCTATTTGCAGAGTAGAGCTGTGTTTGCGTAAAACAGCGCGGTGGACTGAGCAGATTGAAATATCTCTTTCTACATGTTTATGCCGGTCTACACAGGTGAGTCCATTAATAAGTATTGACTTTCTACTCACAAAGGTTTAATTGTAGCCTATTTACAGAAAAGAAACAGCGTGAGTTCATCTGCCCCAGCAGCCGTTGGTAACTCTGTATCGTTCCCAGTCAGGTGCTGCGTGTTTTAACCTTTAACACACACACACACACACACACACACACACACACACACACAGCTCAGCTGTGTGTGTGTTTTAACGCTTGAAATGATAAATAACAGAACGCATTTTTTCCAATTTACATTTTGTGAATTCATGATTATTCTGCGGGCCAGACTAAAAGCTTTGGCCAGTTGACGTTGGCTGCTCTACAGCGACACTAGCGGCTGGCTGACCAAATTGCTCTTCCTGCAACGTCAACGGGGGTAAACAACACGGGGGATTTGAATGGGACTTAAGTATCGATACTCGCGGCATAAAAATCAATACTTTCTTGGGGGAAAAAATATTGATTTATATTGCAGAATCGATAAATTTGCTCAGCCTTAATTTCCTGGTTCTCCTTCTCCATAAACATGAAATAAAGGAGAGGGTTAACTTCTCTTGCTCCAGATTTCCCACTGTGTTCAGAAAGAACAGGGGAGACACTTTGGTTCTCTCACTATAACGTTAGAGTCTCTTCTCACTCCGAAGAAAAACGCCTTCACTCTCACTACTTCCTTGCTCTAACACACACACACACACACACACACACACACACACACACACACACAGAGGCTGGCTCGACGCACACACCAGCGGAGAAGTATAAACAAACATCAGCTGCGTGGAGCGCCTTATTTAGGTGCCACTTAAATGCCTGCGCTTCTCTGATGATCCGAAAACTGACGTTAAGGGGAACTCAACTGAAACATCGCCGCACGGGAGGCTAGTTAACAAACACTTGGCATTAGCGTTAGCTAGTTAGCGCTACACCTGACAGCAGGTAACGTTAGCCTACAGTTAGCTAGCAGCTAACGGAGCATTTTAAGAGTAAAAAATGACGTTAAAATGCTGACAGCTAAACGGTGAAGAGTGTGTCTGTATTTCACTTGAGAGAACTGTAACACCAGACTGTAGCTGCCGTTGTCTGAAAAACAGCACAGACTGAGCCTCACGCTGCATTCAAAGAAATTGTAAAATACGCTTTTCCATAAAGTGTTTTGCCCATTGACATACACACACAGTTTGGCCTCGCGCTCCATTTTTTTGTGTCGTTAACAGGAATTTACTGGTGAAATAAGATATTGTTATAAGTTATTGTTATTACATTTAATAAATCATTACATTTTTTATTTATTTATTCATACATACATACATACATACATCCATACATACATCCATACATACATACATACATATATATATATATATATATATATATATATATATATATATAATTCTTTCAGTTCAGGCAACATTTTAAATGTATTGTTTTAGCACTGGGAAATATGACATTTTTGATGCGTTTTCCCATAACTGTTAATTTTACATGTTTAAAAATATCTAAATTAATATCGATATATTCATTATCAATATCACATTTTTTTCAATATCGTGCACCCCTACAGTTCATGCAGGTGGACAAGGTGCACCAAAGTCTTTGTGATCATATTCTTAATTATAATTCTTCATTCACAGCATTAAAACATCTGCTGTAAGAATTGCAATAGAGGGGAGAGGGATAATCTTGTGCCCAACAGAAAAGTGACAAGTTACCCATTTAAAAAGAACATTTATCCAACAGCCAACATTTCAGCACAGAAAGAAAGATTAAATGTCAGCAGCAGAAAGACAACTGTGCTGCTGACAGCTCTGGTCCCATCAGTGGCCAAATAAATGTCAGGTAGCAGAGAGAAGTGAACATTTTACTACTGACAGTCCACAGGCCAGGTCCTCATAATCCTTAAATGGGTTTGATTTGATGATCGACAGAGCACATTAATCAAGTGTCTAAACAGTATGTCACTGAATATCTACCTCGTCTTTCTGTGAATTATGAGCCATTCAATAACAACTTATTCTGTTGACCTTGATAAGGAAAAAAAAGGGACAATGTACCATATTCAGGACACACTATACTGTGAAGTATCAACAATGTGCTTAACTCCAACTTAACACATTTTGGGAAAGTTAAGAGCAGGAAGCCATCACATTGAGCAGCAAATTGCGCATTTTGTGTTTAACACCAGACAAAATATCTTTAGTTTTTGTATTTCGTTGACCGCGTGTAGTCTATTCATTCTCTCTTGTGGACACTGGTTGCCTTCCAGGAGCACCTGCTTTGTGGTGCATCTGTCAGACCCAATAAGCATTTCCACCAGTTTTTCTGGCATATTTTACTATTTATGTTGACATTTAGTCTACTTATTTTTTTTTTTTTTACAGCACAGTTAGCATTTATTATAAATTAGGCTAGCAAAGTTAGCTTAAACCAGTTAGTCTCGGATGTTGAGTTTTTGTTGTAGGAAAAGTCAGTCCGTTTCAGAAAGTGTTTAAAAGATGAACTTCTGTTCTAGTCCAGGAGCTCAGAACTTCTTAGAGGAATTGGTAGTGTATTTTCATTGCTGTTCAAAACCAAAAGTCATCATTGCTCCAAAGTCCTCTAATTTCTGTCTCAACTGAGAAAATAAAACTAGCCAATAGCGTTTGTGGGTATGGATGGAACTTTAATGCCAATCTTGACGCCTCTTCTGTAAGCATACCTACACGCGGGTGTACTGTTTAGCTCTTAAATTCACCGACTGCTCTTCAGGAACTGGTTTATGAGGACGGACCATAAAATTGGACAGTGCCTGGTCAGAAAATTGTCTCACCTTGCCAACGATGAAGATGTTAGAGAGCCTGGTGGCAAAGTTGTTGCCTGTGCTATCCTTGACGTGAACCACGTCGAAAGAGCCAGGGTGACGCTCCCTGTTGGTGATCACACCAATACGCCCCAAGTTAGCACCGCCAGTCACCATGCACAGGTTACCTGGAGGAGATAGAGGGCGAGAAATCACGTCAGAATCTTTCACCATCAAAAGTAGGTAAGTGCTGGCTCTTTATTTGCGAAAAGAACCTACCAGTATCAAACTTGATGAAATCTGTGATCTTGCCGGAGTCCAGGTCGATGCGGATGGTGTCGTTGACCTTGATCAGGGGGTCGGGGTAGCGGATGGTGCGGGCGTCATGGGTCACCAGGTGGGGAATGCCCTTGGTGCCAATCATGATCTTCTTCACCTTGCACAGCTTGTACTGCAGCAGGAAGAGGACGGTGGGTTAGGAAGAGTACAACAGGAACATTTAAAAGATTATAACTGAACATAATTCTACTCTAATTAAATATGGTCCTAGTCTGTGGAAAACCACTACACAAGACATCTTTCAGCACTCCCCGACTCTGCCTTGCCAATCTACGTTGTAATTCTTCTCACAGTAGAGGATTTTAACCAGATTTGACCAAGGTTTTACAGATTACCGTAAACTAGTTTGAAACACCAGATCTTTAAAGCCTATTTCACATCCCAATTACACACGTTAAATCAGCATAGAACCGGCCCAATCTTAAAGTGCTCATGTTATGCTTTTTGGCTTTCCTTTGTGTTATATATTTTTTGTGCATGTTATAGGTTTACAAAGTGAAAAGCCCAAAGTCCACCCCTAAAAGGGACTTATCTCCAACAGAAAACACTGTTCAAACTGCTCCAAACAGCTCTATTGTAGTCCAGCCTTCACTTCTGTGACAAACGTGCGTCACTTTGTAACACGTTATAATGCTCGCCTAGCTGCTAGCATGGCACCCCTCATACTCTGCTTCTGACTGGCTAGTAGTCTTTAAATTAAATTAAACCATGTAAACCTTTTTCTGGTATAAGCTCTAAATTCAATTATGAACCTGAAAATGAGCATAATATGAGCACTTTAAAACTCATCCAGTATTTAAAAAAAAGTCCTCTCTATAAGATTTCAAAGATAGAAAGCTTTTAACCCATTCACTGCTAATCATCCTCTTTCCCTTCATTTCCTGTCCTTTCCCTTCATTTCTGATTTCTTGTTTAAATGGTGCTACCTGACTGTTACAACACTAAATAGCATCAAGGAGCCACTTCTCAAAAAACCCTTTTCCATTTCTTACCTTTGCCTCCTCAGCGGTGATGCGGTGGACAGTAAAACGTCCCTTCACATCGTAGATCAGACGGAAGTGCTCGCCGGTCTTCTCGATGCTAATCACATCTAGATAAACAGAAAAAAACTGTCTTAGCATTCAAATCATGTTTTATTGAATGTATAAGAGTTACTTCTACTGAAGTTAAACACCCTCTGGAGTGTACAGAAGTCAAAGCCAATTAATGCACCGTAAATAGTTTCACTTTTACAGCTGACAGACCACATCTTTACTCCTAATGGTCTGTCTCATGCCTTTTCCACCTGGCAGGTTTTTTCCTAATTTAAGAGCTCATGTTTGCAAGGTAATTGTCATCCCTTCATTACAACCCAACACTGGTTAACTCCCATCATGTCTAGCCAATTTAAACCATAACACCTATCCACACTCCTACTGTATTCATTCCAACCTACACGGTGGGAACAATATGCAAATTCTACCACACTACTTCATGCCTTATTTGACAACTTTCAGTCGACTCCAATAATTGAACCTTGAGGCTACCAATTTACGATCTTTCAATAAAACAGATCACAGAAGATGAACAAGGACAATTTACCATCTCAGAGACCAGAGGAAACCAAAAGCACCACCTCACATTTGAAGATTCACACTGATTTTAACAGAAAACTTAGAGGGATTCAGACCTTTAAAGACACTTCGATTAGATGTGCAGGCATATGTGGACAGATTCAGCATCACCAGTGTCCTTTTTGGTTCAAGTTTCATCCCACAAGTGCCATAAACCACTGAAAGCCCAAGTATGACAATGTGGACACACTATCCCAAAATGCCAGTTTGGTTAATTTATGTTACTTGAAATATAGTGAACTCCGTTAATTAGAACAATAAGTAGGCACAATTCATATCCACTCAAAGACACATTTATATATTAAAAAAAAAAAAAAAAAAAAGCCATCAATTTTATTGCAACAGAAATTTCTACAAATTATTCCTCCACTGCTTTCAGCCCACAGTGACTGAGTGTTTAGAGTGTGCGTTTGTGTATATATAAATAAGCAGCCATCATGCTGTGAAGGCTTCCCTTGGATTTGGAAATTAAAACACCACACCTCCATATGGAGGCTGTTGGCCAGTGTCAAGGTGGGTGACAGGTCTGAAAGAGGTGTGACAGCGAGCATGGACAAAAACTATTAACTCTTCTGTTGAAGGGCCCACAGCCCGCTCTGCAATACTTAGTTTCCATCATTGAAAAAACTGGTTGAAAAAAGAAATGACTATTTTTAATACTATAATTGAGATTAAGCCAATGACGATGTGAGATTATTCATTCAAGGCGCAACGTTAATTAAATTTGACAAGAGCTGGACAGACCAGTCCGCGAGTATTCACACATTTTTACACCAAAGGTAAATGGATGGTAAAGCAGAAAATCCATGTGTTACTTAGTGGCAAGTAGTGGGTGGACAAACCCTAAAATACGCAGTACAATTAAGAATAAAGCCACCCCTCAAATTTGTAAGTGACAGCACTGACGACTGAGACGGATTGACATTGAACGAGGAGTTCATTTTTGGTCCCAACCTCTCCCAACTTTGAATATAGCCAAGAGGGACACTCACATTGCCTCATCTGTTCAGTGGTTTCAGCAAAGTGTGTCCAATAATCACTATTCCACTCACAAATGGCTACATACCATCAATAAATATTAACAAATGAATCCAACAGACTTAGTTTCTCCCCCATAACTCACCTCAACACATCTAACCAAATGACTTGCTGCAATTCATCCCAGCCTTGTCCAATGTTGACAGTTTTTACATTAACAAACCCCATCGCAAATCCAAGGTGACCAATATGTGAAAGCTTGACCTTTCAGACAAATCTCTGATAGCTCCCATGTTCAAAAATGGACAAATTAAAAACTGAGGGGACACTTTCCACAGAAGAAAATCTGATGACCGACACTGAGCGAGGGTAAATAAAGCTTAAATATTGTCTATCAAATTAGAAGCAATCCCATCTCAGAGACACTTTGAGCAATAAAGCAACACATTAACTTGCCTCCAACAAGATCTGATAACAGTGTTGTAATTGGAGCTCAGAACTTCTTAGAGGAATTGGTAGTGTACTTTCAGCTCATTGCTGATCAAAACCAAATAGTCATCATTGCTCCTTGTGACTAAAAAAAAAAAAAGTTCACATCCGACAACAATTTACAGACCGCAAAACACTAACCAAAGACAGATTCTGCGGAGTTTAATAATCCCTTACAAATCCTAGAGTAGATCCGAGCTGCACTGACAGCTCTGAAGAAGTCTGTAAGTCAGCTCACCCATGAATCCAGCAGGGTAGGTGATGTCGGTGCGGACCTTGCCGTCAATCTTGATGAACCTCTGCATGCAGATCTTCTTCACCTCATCCCCAGTCAGGGCGTACTTGAGGCGGTTCCTCAGGAAGATGATGAGGGGCAGGCACTCCCTCAGCTTGTGGGGACCGGTGGAAGGACGAGGAGCCTAAGAGAATAAGTCATGTTATCTTGGTTGTCGTGGTCCATTACATTTATGATTAGAACTTCAGATTACAGACCAAAATACTCAGCACTCATAAGCATATATCCAATATTTTGTCCAAGCTATCAACATCCTTGATTACAAGTTACAATGTAAAGTTACTCCTTAAAGTAAATGCAATTTATTACATCAAATATTAATAACCGTTAAGTCTTAAATGTGTTACCATAGATGATTAAAATACACATTTGTGGCAATAGCCTTATGCAAAGAAATACAGAAAGATGACTTGGGTATGTATTCAAATCTGTATATAAAACCCTAAGTGAGCAACCCCCATCTGCCCTGCGTTTCCATCCTTTAAAAGAACATTTTACATGAGACCCCCAAAATACAAAGCTAATTTAGAGATTAGCCAATAACAGTTATCAGTGATAAAAACCAAACGACACGTTGAGAGTGTAAAGAAATAAGAAATGTTACTTACGAAAACTCCAGTGAGCTTGTCCAGCATCCAGTGCTTGGGCGCTGCGACGCGCTTCAGATGCTTCTTCGGTCCTCTTGCCTGGAAAAGAAGAGGTAACACGGGTTAAGTAACGGGGCAACAACAGGTTGTGACCGTCCGAAGAAACAATAACTACAAATGTATATTAGCGGAATGGACGATGCCTGGAAACTCCGATTAAGAGGTTACGCTCGGGTCAGTCCGGTTAGCATAGCTAGCTACTAACATGCCGCAGGAATTTAGCACAACCGTCTGAGGCCTAGCCGTGCTAACATTTGCATAAATATTTCACGTTTTTTTATTTTTTATTTGATTTAACATTGTAGTTACTCAAAAATGTACAAAAATCGCCTTAAGTCGCGTACAAAAAGCCGCACTACCATTACCGAAGAGCAGTTTTCTATCCATTTAGCAAACTAACAGCGATAGCCACATTCAAGCTAAAGAGCCGTGAGTGATAAAAAACCCAAGCTGGGTGACATGATTTTTAAATCATCAATAAAGAACAAGAATCGATACTTTTGGTTACAATTTAGACATCGGTCATTCTATAAGATGTGGAATTTCAACCTAGGACATGTACGTTTGTGGTAATACAACAGCAAAAAGTGATGTTTAGTGATTATTTCAAAGAGGAATCGTGAGGAAGCACAGCTCACCATGTTGGAGTCTGCGGGGAAAAGGACCTCCTGGCTTCCGGTATTGAATGTTAAGCCCGATTACGGCAGACTGGGAGGGACATAAGTGCTGAACGTCGCAATATAAATACCAACTAGTTATCGATCGTTTTTGTGTTCCGTATACTATAGATATGTAAGATATATCTTAATATAGCTACTAAACCAACATAATGTATTTTCACATTTTAAAATTAGATGTTTATTATTGTTATATTTTTATAATATGCTTGATTTTAGATACTATGTACAAATACAACTTTATATAAAAAATAAATATTTAAAACTATTGTTTATATAAAGCAGGCATACATTTTAACTTTATATTATGAGTATTTGCACATTTATTTCAATTAAAAAATCTCTCTTTATACTACAAAATATATATTCTACATATCTTTTACTGAAAATTTCTATTTTATATTTTTGCGGTACTTGTATTTATAATTATACACCACAAAACCACGGCACATTCCGTCTATGTGAAAACCAATCTATATTATGCTCCTGTGTGTATTCACACATTTATCTCTGGCGACCAACTTTGATTTATTTTCTGGAAACATAAATCTTCAGAGTCTGTTTTTTAGGGCAGTGTTGCGCCCCACTAACCTACCTTTTATTCATTTTGCAGAGATATGGAGGAGCTCAGCAACGTGGCCAGTAGCAATCAGCAAGTTGAGAACCCATCTACGTTTTCTCAATTTTAATTTCCTGAGCCACTTCCTTACAAATACTGTTGTAATGACCACTCAATCCAGGAAGTATTATAGGATTGAAGACACATTTCTGGAGTCATATTACAAAAGTTGAAGGAATAAGGGTCACTTTTGTTTAAACTGGCTGTCTAAAGGCTGCAATGTTACAGATGTAGAGCATGGTAATAAAGTCCAGCTGATGGAAGTAATGAAAGCTGGGACTGTTTTTGTTTTCTGAAACACACACACACACACACACACACACTCACACACTCACACTTCAGCCAGATTCCTCCTTTTAAAAAGTGCTTTTCCTACTTTGTACGCCCCAAACAGATCATTATTTATTAGTCATCTTTAATTACTAGCATCCCTTTTTTGTTTTGTTTTTTTGTGTGCAACTGTTGCCATAGCCATATTCATATTCATTATCATGGTCTTATTTCTTCTCTTTATTCTTTATTCAGTTTTGTTCTCTCAATGTAGCTTCACTTTCCACCTTGTAAGCAGTGGTGGAATGTGTATGTACTCAGGTAGCCTACTGTAGGTATACTTGTACTTTACTTTTAGAGCCACATATTGTACTTTTTACTCCACTACATTTGTCTGACAGTTTTTCATCCCTTTCCTGTCTGGGTGAAATCCTTGTATCTCCAGATGTGTTGATATTGAATTTTTGGGATAAAGTGAAGGATGAAGTGTGTCAAGAAACTTCTCCTCATTCTTAAGCTAAATATAGTCTTTAAAAAGCCTTTTGGATCAGCTGGGAAATGCATCGTCACAAAGCTCAAAAGGGCTGCTTTTCTGAAACCCTTAACAGTTTTAAAACTTTTTAGAGATATGTGGTTCTCACAGGACAGCGGCGCTACAAACATATGCTGATCTTATAGAATATGGTGCTTTTCTGTAGATTAAACTAGCCAACAGTATATAAAAGAGTTAAAATGAGCACAACCTTAAAGATTTACAGCAGTAAAATGCAACATACACATTAATGCAGCAGGAATATTAATCCAGAAACATCAGATAGAAGAGGAAACACACTGACAGGGAACATTTTACTGCACAAGGAATACTGTTTTTGCACTTTTTCTGAGCTCCACAGTCCATGTTAATTTATGTATCAATCAGTTGTTTCTGCATGAAAGGCACAGAGGAACAACATCAGGCCACTGGATGAGTTGGTGTACTGTACACGCACCTAAAGGATTATTAGGAAAACCTGTTCACTTTCACGTTAATGTAATTATCTAATCAACCAATCACACGGCAGCTGCTTCAATGCATTTAGGGGTGTGGTCCAGGTCTAGACAATCTCCTGAACTCCAAACTGAATGTCAGAATGGGAAAGAAAGGTGATCTAAGCAACTTTGAGCGTGGCATGGTTGTTGGTGCCAGATGGGCTGGTCTGAGTATTTCCCAATCTGCTCAGTTACTGGGATTTTCACGCACAACCATTTCTAGGGTTTACAAAGAATGGTCTGAAAAGGGAAAAACATCCGGTATGCTGTAGTCCTGGGGGGACAAAAATGCCTTGTTGATGCTAGAGGTCAGAGGAGAATGAGCAGAGTGATTCAAGCTGATAGAAGATCAACTTTGACTCAAATAACCACTCGTTACAACCGAGGTATGCAGCAAAGCATTTGTGAAGCCACAACACGCACAACCTTGAAGCAGATGGGCTACACCAGGAGAAGACCCCACGGGTACCACTCATCTCCACTAAAAATAGGAACATGAGGCTACAATTTGCACGAGCTCACCAAAATTGGACAGTTGAAGACTGGAATAATGTTGCCTGGTCTGAGGAGTTTCGATTTCTGTTGAGACATTCAGATGGTAGAGTCAGAATTTGGCGTAAACAGAATGAGAACATGGATCAGTCATGCCTTGTTACCACTGGGCAGGCTGCTGGTGGTGGTGGTGTAATGGTGTGGGGGATCCCTTTCGCCTTCAGAACTGCCTTAATTCTTTGTGTCATTGATTCAACAAGGTGCTGGAAGCATTCTTTAGAAATGTTGGCCCATATTGATAGGACATGGTCAAACACAGTATTAGTATGGTGTTCCTAATAATCCTTTAGGTGAGTGTATATGTTAAGTATAGCTCTGTGCAATGCTATCATCACCACTGGATGGCAGCACTGCATTAAGTTCCATATATATGCAAGTCTGACACCAGAGAAGAAGTTGATTTGACAACTTTATTGGAAAGAAAGCCTGGAAAAAAAGTATGTTTAATTAAGTGAATACACATTCATAGTGAGTTTTTTTTCTGTATGGAATAATCATCAGCTTTAATGTTAAAGTCACTGAACTGATCCCTGCCTTAAATCTTGAAAGAAATAACAACAAAATGTATATCTGTAAAGGTAATTTAGGAATTATTTTACATGTGAGTTATTGGATTGAATTGCTAACAATTTAATAGGACATTTTTTAGAACAAACTAAGTAATTTGGCACTAATTCTAGGGGGAAACACATAATTGGTCAGTCAGTACAAGTCAATACCTAGAGAGTATTTTACTTGGTGCAAAGGGGGTCAGCTGAACATGCCAAATGTTTTCCAATCTTTTTACAGTCCCATACCCCTTCAGACTTTTAACCTCCAGCTACATTCTCAACATTCTTATATAAAAAGAACAACATAGTAATGTAAAAAAAATAATAAAAAAATCCCCGGTCTATAATATGTTATTTCATTTTTTTCTCCCCAACCATCTAGCGACCCCCAGAACTTTTCTCGCAACCCCCTAGGGGTTCCCGACCGCCGAACCCCAGGATGAGAACTACTAGTCTAAAGCTCATTTTAATTCATGGGCCACATAGTCCTAGTTTGATCTCAAGTGGGCCAGACCAGTAAACCACTCCAGAAAGACCAGAAACTTTATCTGCCACAGAGTTTCTCGTCAGCTTGATGTTGGCAAACGCAAGTTGCTTCTGCTGCAACAGTGTTCTAAAGCCATTGTAGGAAAAAATAATAATGTTACGGACCCGGGAGGGAGGGGTGATATTCCAAGAAAAAACTTTCTAAGAACTCAGATATTCTCTGAGATTAAAGTGGTAAATTTGGAATCTGAATCAATTACTTCTCTGCAATTTTCACACATTGCAAAGTCATCCTGTGGGCCTGATCAGACCCGGCGGGCCGGTTCTGGCCCACGGACCGTATGTTTGACACCTCGCTCTAAAGGTAATCATACACTTTGACATACAGTATATATAGAATATAGTTTTCAATAATAAATTAATAACTAGGTTTTAAATAGAGCAAATTTCAACAGAAATCAACAACTCCTTATAGCAAATTGCATGGTTCTTTCCAGGAAAGCTAAAAGAAATTGTAATGTAATAACAGAGCCATAAGATAGTGTAGAAAAGAAAAGTTATATACTTAGTATATATTTAATATATCCTTCCACATTGTCAACTTGTGTATTTACATTCACATGCCAGCAGATGGAAGCCTTGTCCAATAATGTTGAAACTCCAACAGTTTATAAAATATTTTGACCATTCATTATCTTTGTTTAAACATATATGCGGCTATGATTCTGTATGCTAGACCTTAACTGGTAACTACATTTTGTTATATAGTCTATTCATGGCACATTTATCTGTTGATATGGTTTAACCTATCAAACATTAAACATTCATCAGTGTGCTACATCACTACATGTCATACTGTATGTAGTGTCTGTCTGCTGTTTTAAATGACAAACATTCACTCCAGCTCAGTTTTCACTTTCTTTATTTCCCCCTCAAAACTCAGAGCCGTAACAAAAATACAAGCATTTCTTTTTTTTTTAATATGATCTCAGTCATTTACATATTCATATAGATGTACAAGTGAGAGCCGGTGAGCAAAAGTGCTTTAAAAATCATCATCTTTGAATAATATTCATTTCATCATTAGAAAAACAAAAACAAGGAAAAGAGACTGCACGTAAAAACCAACAACAAAATAAGACTTCAATCTACAGGTTTTAAAGTAAATATGATGAAGGAAAAAAAAATAAAAAGAGGAATGAATCAGTGCAGAGTCTACTTCATTTTCACAAGCAGACCTGGCAGCAGAGCAGTGGCTGAACGTTTCCATTACTGTGAAGAGGAAACCTTGTAACAGAGACCTTTTAACAGATATATCACTGCTTATGTCGAAGGTTTTCACAGGCCTTGATGTGCTGGAACATTTTTCATGACCCGGAGGCCCAGAGGCAACGGCCGAGTGTGCAACAAATCACTGCTGTCACAGAGAAACTGTAAATCCACTTCATTCGCTGTCGGGACCGTGAAGGTGTACACTCAGGGCTGTTTCTAGCTTTTGGTGGGCCCTATGCAAGATGGGGGCCCTTATTTTGTCAAACTACGAGTGAAGGGGAGGTTCAAACCTTTAAGATGATCCGTGGAGATGCATCAATAAAGTTACACTTTAGGAGGAAAACAGGCTAGATTTGTAAAAAAAAAAAAAAAAAGAAAAAAAACTCTTCTAATTAAGCATCTCAAGTTGAACCAAGCAATTTAAACCTACTTTAAATTACAAAAATTACAAAATTAACACAGATTTTGCAGTTTTAGGTGTGGTATTCCAAGCTAAATTTAAACCAAAATATCTAAGAATATTTTGCATGGAGTTAAGTTTTTGTTATTGGACACCAAATAGCTGAGGTATATTTTGGTTCAAAAGGTTAATCTGCAATGTCGGGCGTCAAGGAGAAGAGGAAATGAAAGCCCTCAGACGATTCAAACATCTCGACCAGGCAACTTCTCAGGGGGAGGAGAAGAGGGAGGAGGCGGGGTCCCTTCACACAGCAAAAAATAACATTCACTTAGCTGGGATCAAGGCCGGACAAAAAACACACACACACACACACACACACACACACACACACACAGGGACTTTAAAACAATGTCGAGCAGATGGAAACAAACACAAGACTGTCTTCGATTTGAAGAATGTTATTTTGACCCACTTAGACGACGAGACGGAGGAAGAGAGGAATCTTTTGGATTTGGAATTGATGAGAGGCATCTCCATTTCTTTCAATAAAGCGCTTGTTGCGAGGGAAACATCCTGCAAATCCCTCCGTCAAATTACTCCTTCATCGGGTTTTCATTAATCGCTGCTTCTCGCGTTTCATTAAAGAAAGAAAAGGAAGTTCATTGACTGTAACCAAGACCCTAATCAACATCAAAAAGCGGTATGAGGAAGCTGTGTTTGTGTGGTGGGAAAAATAGCCGGCTTGTTGAGGAACTGAGTGTGTGTAAGCTGACCCGTCTGTATCTTTATAAATTAACGAGGCCCTGCAAATTTTTTCCTCTGCCAGTGGTTTACATGTGGACGGATTACCTGCTGCTCATAGTTTCCCCTCACACACTGACATTTTCAGACTTGCATACAGTCTAACATCACTATCTCTCTTCACGCACGCACTCGCGCACACACACACACACACCAATACCCTGTGAAGTCTGTGTGTAACTGAACAAGTGCCTGTTTCATGGTTGCTACTCCCATTTCCCTGCTGTAATACCATCCCCATGCTCCTGTGTGTGTGTTTATTTCGGTGCCTTTGTATGCCGCACATAGCTGGGTTTCAGTGAGTGTGTGTGTGTGTGTGTGTGTGTGTGTGTGTGTGTGTGTGTGTGTGTGTGTGTGTGTGTGTGTGTGAGAGAGAGAGTTTCCATTGAGGTGAGTTGTGTGCCTGTGCGTATATGTACAGGTGTGTTATTTCATGTGTGTGTGGTCCAAGAGGAGACCCACAATGCACAGGAAGACAGGCAAACCAGGTTGAGGTGAAAGGCCTTTGTTCCCGCCGCATACTTCAAGTCCCCGTCTCTTCTTACCACAACAGATACATAGGTCAGAGCCCGCATGCTAACATCCATCCGTCTACAGCAAGAAACAGCACAGGGGTGGAGGAGTGGGTGTCAATTTAACCCCTGGGGATTCTTTCAACCACTGAAGTCTGCAGCAACAAGAAACAACACATTTTCCATGAGAGAGTTGATTCCATATAAACAAATAACTGTTCAAATGAAGCCAGAGAGCATGAGGACTTCGAATATGGCTGCCAGAGGGGGCACAGCTGCGTTATTATGGATCCCACTGCGGTTCTAGGCAAGACCCGCCCTACGAAGCAGCCCGATTGGTTGAGGCTAGGCACTGACCTTGAGTAGTTCAGGTTAGGATAGCCGATTGGTCAGGGGATAGGGCCTGAACAAATCGGGTTCCGTTACCCCGCGCAAGCATGGTCGCCTGGCCAATCGTAGCGCGCGAATGCTACTGAAGAGCGGGTCTTGCCTAGAACTGCAGCGGGTTCCGTAATAAGGCGGCACAGCTAGCTTGTTTGTATCTGCCTTTAAAGACACAGTAAAGCTCATGTCAATCTCAAAAAATCATGCTAGCCGCAAGTAGCGGTAGGGCGTGAAAGGTTTAGTTCACTTTGGTCCGACTCCAATCATCCTAAAGCCTGGTGGTGCTTAAAACCAAACAACAGTGTGTATTCAGGTCAAAGGCTGCCCTGCAGTGTGTGCAAACAGCATCCTCCAGGCCTAATGATGACATAACAGACGATGCTTTCTTATCAGGGACACAGAAGTGTGGCTGAACAAACTGTTTTGACACAAACATCAAAGCGGTGAAACAGGAAAAACAAAAAGCGCATGAATCTGTTATCAGAATAATTTGTTATTGCATTAAGTTTGACAAGACCTTGTATCCTTATTGTAAGAGGGAAGTGCTATCCAGATCACTGACACCACCCGGGTCAATGGTTCTTACACTGCGAGCCAGAAAACAAAACATGAACATGTTCGTTGTGACTCACAAGGCCTCGATTTAATGCGTTTTAATGAGGCTGTGTTCCAGAGCAAGAAACAATTTTCTCCATTCAGGTCCCATGCTCCGAAAGATTCCCCATCCCTTGATCTAATTCATTATGTTCAGAAAAGTAGAACCGATTATAGACGCGCTACAGAAGCGCTCCTTGTCCAGAAGTCCAGATGGATATCAGCCACTGTCTTAAATAACAGGTTCTGAGAATGCGACTGGTTGAACTTAATTCAAACAAAAAGGTAAGGAAAGAAAAGTACATTGAGATAACCGGTTCTCAGACAATCAGTGTCTTTGTGAAGGCGAGAGACAGGAGTCTCTTTCCCGTGAGACCAGAGTCTAATATTGTCCATTAAGAAAACAGGAAACATGGTGTTTGACATCCATCACAAATCTCCCATAATGTCATGCTTCCTTAAAGCAACACCAAATCACTTTTCCTCTTCGGTCCCCCTACAGGTTGGAAGCGGAATTGTATCCATTATGTCTCATTCGAACTACAGATCCGCTACCCGATCTGGCCAACTTGCATAGCGCATTAGCCGCTAGAGGGCCGCAAAGCGAATGCAGAAGTGCCGTTCACCCTGTTACGAGTTGATGAACCACTGAAACGATTTTGGAAACATTACTTTAAGGTACAAAATAATCTTTGGTGTTGCTTTAAGTTGACGGAGAGAGAACAGAACTAAGAAAGTCCGATAAGTGTGTCGATGTCATCTCTACTGCTTTTTTTATCCAAAAAAGGTTAGAAACGTCTCCAACCACATCGTTTTTATTAAGCCAGCGTGACGGAGCAGAGGCAGAAAGAGTTCTTGTTTCTGCTTTGTTTTTGTTTTCTTTAAATGAAAAGGAAAAAAGTGTGATGAGCCAAAACCAAAGACTTCTTAATCCCATCAGGTTGGTTTCGACCACCAGTTCCATCCAAGAAAAGAAAAATGCACTGATTGAATGAAGCGAAAAACAGTTTGCTCTCTTTGCTCTCTCTCTTCTTCTCTCTGCATTAGCAAAACGACAAGTTTGACAGCAAGCTGTCTTTTTTTCTTTTTCTTTTATTGGTCTGTCTGCACATAGAGTACGAAAGCAAAATAGAAACGAGAATAGGCCTCTAACGTCTTTCTCTTTATCGCTCAGCGTCTCTTCCGTTTCCTCATTTTATCAACCAAGAAATGGAGGAAAGAGAACAACAACAACTCTCTTTGTCAATCAATTCCACTGCCAACCTACGAATCTCGATAGTTTTCTTTTCTCGTAGGTCAGCACCCGGCCGGCACGTCTGACATGAAGTCAAACTCGTTCTGACCCAGCCAGAGCTCGGGCAGCTCGTTGGCTCGGTCCAAACCCAGCTCCACCACCAGAGACATGAGAACCTCCTCGTCCACGGGGTCAAAGTCGATAATTCCACCTGCGCCGGAGCTTTGGTTGGCCATGCTGATGCCGACGCCCAGCCCACCTCCGCCGAGGCCTCCAGACGGCCCCAGAAGCTGGTTTCCCGTGCCCAGAGGCGAGGCGCTGAAGCCCCTTTGAGCGCCACCGGGTGCTGGGTGTCCGGCAGAAGCGCCGGTGAGGTTCTGGTAGTGCGAGTTGAGCTTCTGCAGCTGCATGCTGGCGAGGAGGTGCGGCCCCGTCTGGAGGCAGAAGGGCTGCGGTTTGGAGAGCGGCGCCGACGACAGCGTTGACCCGGGCGAGGCGGCGGCACCGGCAGATGGGGAGAACGGCACAGCGGAGGTTTTGGAGGACGGGTAGTGGAGCAGGGAGCTGAGAGGAGTGGAGGAAGAGGAGAGGTCCTTCATCGCAGCGTGGGCGTTGCCAGGAAACAGCAGTGAGGTCATCACCAGGAAAACACCAGAGCCTAGAGGAAGAAATGGGAGATGTTATGCAATGTCATCAAACTGGGACATGGGAAGGACGAGATAAGCTTGTTAGCTAAACAAAGGCCCGCTCCATCAAGTAGGCTAGATGTCATTAAAGACAAGACGTCACTGTCAGAGATAACTCCATAGAATCTGATGATCTCATATATAAACTCACGCTAAATCCAGTTTTTTTATTGTAGCATGGTCTGCTCTACGGTCTCATATCTATTTGACTCTATCTGACTTACACAGAACCCCTTCATTTAATTGACATTAAAACCCCACATCACAGTTTGAACCAGATGCACGCAGAAAACAGGGAATCGATATGATGGCATGCATCAGTGTTTAAAACCTAAAGCAGTGTTTGGATGGTGAACTAATTCCTCTAGTTTGACATTTTTGGAAATATATTCTCTTTTTTACCAAGAGTTAGATGATAAGATCGATACCAGTCTCATGTGTATCTGCTAAATATGAAGCTACAGTCAGCATTAGGTTATCATAGCATAAAGACGGAAGCACAGGGGGAAACAGCTAGCCTGGCTCTGTCCAAAGTTGAAAAAATGTGCCTACTAGCAGCTCTAAAGCTCACTAATAAACACGTTTTATCTCATTTGTTTAATCAGTACAAAAACTGAAGGGAGCCAGACTAGCTGTCTCCCTCTGCTTCCAGTCTTTGTGCTAAGCTAAGCTAATCGACTGCACCTTGGATAAAAACATACATACATATATACATATATATATATATATATATATATTCTCAAATCTGCACTTTCATATGGCTCTTTGTAGTTGTGCTTATTTAAAGCTAACATACTTGCACTTACTACTTGTTGTCTGGAGTTTGCACCTTCAAGGTTGAAAGCACTTAATTGGAAGTCGCTTTGGATAAAAGCGTCAGCTAAGTAACATTTAATGTAATGTAATGTAATACCCGTCTGGCTCTAGTTTTACAGTATATTCAACAGACAGATACTGTATGAGAGCGTTATTGATGTTCTCATCTATCTCTCAGTAAGAAAGGTCAAACTATTCATACTCAAAATGTTCTTCACATGCTTGGTCACACATAAACCTGAAAGACTATTTAGTAAAATAGATTTTAAACATGCATTACTGTGGGCCTAATCAAAGGTTATCAAATTTGGGAGGCTGTTGGTGCGACTTCCTTATCTCATATCTGTAATATGTGTACACCTTTGAAAAAAAAATTTCTAGGAAGCTCACATTCTGCTGTACAAAATGAACCTGCTCACTACGTGTATGCATTTATAGACATTTAAAAACCGGAGATGCTCTTTACCAGTTTTAAGTGATGCCGGTTTTAGGAGCCGCTCCAGCTAGAAACATCACACACAGGTGTGAATCAATTCGCTGCACATATGCGAGTTTCCACTCTGTCATTATGGCAACAACAATGATGCAGGAGATGCATAAGGAGTATGATGGCTTCACATTATGGTAGCAGAGTCACTGGGCTGTAATGTGTGCTTAATATCTCTACTGTTTGGTGGC
The DNA here is from genome assembly GCF_004354835.1 of Perca flavescens. Classification (NCBI taxonomy): domain Eukaryota; kingdom Metazoa; phylum Chordata; class Actinopteri; order Perciformes; family Percidae; genus Perca; species Perca flavescens. The sequence continues at coordinate 13,171,665 of NC_041349.1, forward strand.
AGGGACTTCTACTGCTGATCTGCATTTGGTTGCTGGGTTACATCGAATTGTCCAAATTTAATGAATTGAATAATTTTGCAAACATTTAGAATGGTACCAAGCTACATGTCAGCTGGGAGAAAAGCACTGTTTCCATTAAATATGAATGCATGGTAAAAAAAAAAAAATTACAGTGATAGTTTGACATTTTGTCAAGTTCTTTTACTTAAGTAAAGGATCTGAATACTCCCTCCACCTCTGAAAACATTTGCTCACTAAACAAAAAATGACAAATGACTTAAGTGGTCATTAAATAGTTTCCTGACAAACTTGTGGCTGCTTCAGACCGCAACAGCAATGGCGTCTTCAAAACTCTTAAGTCATGACTGTCTGGGAAGCATGCAACAAGCCGACCCTGGTGACTGGACGGCCACATGACTCCATGTGTTTGAGAGTGTGTGTATTCGCTTGATGTCTGCTTTTCCTCTTGACCTATTGGGCAGAAAACTAACCATGAAAAGGCTGCGGGTGAGTGAGTGTTTATAGGTCTGTGTGTGTGTGTGTGTGTGTGTGTGTGTGTGTGTGTGTGTGTGAATGGAAAAAAGAGTGTGTTGTGTAAACCCTGACACACTGAGCAATGTCATTGAGAAAAAGTCTGTTTTTAGTGTGTGTGACTCAAACCCTCTTGCAGATGCTCATGTTAAAGTCCTAGAGCTGGCTTATATTACATACAGTTCAAACAGCATGTGGGCCTTAACACACACACATCATGCGGCTATCCTTTGAGTAAGTTAATCACTTCTAATATCTCTCTCTCTCTCTCTCTCTCTCTCTCTCTCTCTCTCTCTCTCTCTCTCTCTCTCTCTCACACAGCCCCTCCTTCCAGCACTGGCTCTTATTTATCGAGAACATAATTGCTACAGGCAGGCATGCAGCTGCACTCCACTGATATAGTTAATACACACACACACACACACACACAAACACACACACAAAGATACCAAACAGCTGTCAATGGCAGGTCTGTTTGTGTGTGTGTGTTTGTTTGTGTGTGTGTGTGCGTGTGTGTGTGTGTGCGCGTGTGTTCATTATTCATTGACTGATTACTGTCAGGGCCAGCCTGCACATGGTGCCTCTGCTCAACAGCTTTCCAGCACGTTGAGTCCAGGACACACAAACACATAAAAACTGCACACTTTTTTTTCTCGGGGAGCAGAACAGAACACAACTGCAGCTTTCTTCTTTTTTTTTTTTTTTTCTTCTTTTTTTTGATTCCTAGAAACTATATAGAAACATATATCTTCATCCATTTCAATGGAAAAGATGATTCCAAGATGCAGCCAATTTGCAACAAATGTTTTAAGTCATGTTGAGAAACTAATACTGTTTGGTGAGTATTTCATACTCCAAAAGACAATTTCAGTGGCCTGTTCCTTTACAAGTGAAATCCCAACTGTTTCCTAAAGCTAAAGCGCAGTAGCTTTAAAATTAATCACATTTTATGGTGGGGGGAATTTTAAGTCATAAGAGCACATGTCGTAATTTGACTATGTTGCACATGCCATTTTGGAGATTTTAAGGTTGACACAACCACATATGCTAAACTTAAAAGCCTTGCTGAAGTACCTGAAGTTCGTCTTTTTAAGAAAATCTAAATGATTGAATCAGGTTAGTACCTTTTGTTTTTATTCCTCAGCAAAATAAAGTTGTAAGTTTCAGCCTTTGAATTGAGTCAATTTGACATTTATAAACATTCAGGAGACATGAAAATGCTTGGAAGAAGTCAAGAAGTAAGACGTTTTTTTCCCCTCACATGCACATGACAGCTTTTTGGGCTGAAGAGTTGCTTTAGACCACTGTTATAATGTGAAACGAGGATGGATTAGAGTCAGAAACGTCCTTGCAGGTTGCAGAGCAGAGAGGACAGTCCAGTGGAGTGGAGGAAGGATGCTGTGTGAAACTGCAGGAGGAGTGCTTATGTTTTTTCCTGTTCACAGCTGACCTGACTCATTGTTTTCTACCACCACCTTTTTTTTTTTTTTTTATGACGTAGTGGAATCAGCCCTGGCTGTAGTTTCCCTGTAAATGATTTCATTAGCCGCCTCGACTGCTGTCTTGGCCGTGGAGCGCTCTGCATTTATTTTAATTATCAGCCGTGAAAGTCTCCCTGCCAGATTAGTTGCTCTAACCGAGAGCAACAAGGGATACATATATTTATCTTATATATAATATTGATTGATCAGATGATCTAAAAGGGAAAATTGTACCATGCATGATGTAAAACAGAGAAAATCTGCAAATATTCACATCTGAGAGGCTATTTTTTGGCCTTTTTGCTTGATGAATGACTTGATTATCCATAAAGCTGCCCAAACACAGTCAGATGTCAGTAACTACAATGTCAATATGGGTTCTACAAACTTACATGAGTTCCTTTTGGGAATATAGGATCAAGTTCATTCCTGACCAAGATCCATTTAGTAGCTGTTCTGGAGCTTTCTTTCAAATTACATGTCTTCATCTTGTCACGCAACATGATGTTTAAGTCCTTTAAGTGTGTAAAAAGAGAAAAATTGGACATCTACCAGCTACTAAATGAACTAATTATAAAGTATTGATCACACACACACACGGACGGACGCACGCACGCACGCACGGGCGCGCGCGCGCACACACACACACACACACAGAGGTTTCAATTACACATTAAAGCGTGACGAGCCAATTGAAACGTCTGTCCCTTTCAAACAGACTCGAACACACACACACACACACACACACACACACACACACACACACACACACACACACACACACACACACACACACACACACACACACACACGTAGCCTATATCCTATACACACACCATATGCTGCCCCAGCGTGACGCATTCACTACTTGCTTTAATTGCCTCCAACTCCACACTGAACACGGTTAATGAGAAGACAATTAAAGAAGAAAAAAACAGAGTAGCCTACTTAATTTTTTTTTCAGCAAACTTTGTATCCGTTGTATCTTGTAAAACTTGGGAAAAGACTCCAATTGCTTTTTAAAACTCCAGTTAATAAGCTTGTGACACATGAATCACAAAGAATGCACATCATCAGACGCTAATTCCCATCAGCTTTATGGCTTATGCAATACTGTCATTCATTTCTACTATAAAGACAACATCATGTAGGGTTACATTTTGGATTTTATCCATGACATGTATGAGTTCAAACCAAAAGCTTCTGCAGCGAAAGCCCTCGATCAGCTCGATGCAGAAAAACGCTCGACTTCATGTAAGATGTTATGTAAACACTTGGCAAGGAAAACAAACTGTCAACCGAAACGGAATGGGACAAGTCCTGTCACATGCAGCGTAAAGAAACCGAACCAGAGGAAATCACCAACCTGTGAGAAAAGCCCGGTGCAGCCCAGAAAAAGTCAAATAAAAGTAGATGTAAAGAGTCCAAAGTGTTTGTTGTGGGGATAAAAGCCAGTAAACGGAAGTTGAACCTATATTTTCAGAGAATCGGAGGCTGAAGTGTGCGCACACTGACTGACTGCAGAGACTCTGGAGGGTTCAGCTCCTCAATGAGCTCCTTACTGAAGAAAAAGCATTTAGTGCCTCGCTCTCTCCTCACTGACCAGCCCGGCGCGTGTGTGTGTGTGTGTGTGTGTGTGTGTGTGTGTGTGTGTGTGTGTGTGTGTGTGTGTGTGTCATCCCAAAACGAGGAACTGGACAGATGGATCCGGATGGATACATGTTATTGGCTGAGGTAAACACCAGTGGGCGGGACTAAAATAGATGTTGAGAAATTGGTCAAATTATGAATTAAGCAAACTATTATTATTCATACATTAGAATTTATTTGTATTTTATGTAGCTACAGTATAATCACTGACAATCATGGTTAAGTTGCTCTAAGTTATTTACAATAAAATGACATTTCTTGGTCTTATAACTTCACATTTTGTGGTTTGTAGACCTTTAGTCCTTATAATATATATAGTACATCATTGTTTTGAATCATCTTACCCATCTCTTTTGGTCTTTTCTCCTTTATGCAAAAAAAAATAATTAAGTGTACCTTTATTACTGGAGCAACCTAGATCATGTCTGTGATTTTTCAATGGAATTTAAGTGATTATTGATTATTTTTCTTCCTATAGAACGAATTCCATACTGCAGACACTGTAATGTCCATATAAGGGACTATGTTATTTTTTTAAATATCATTGAGAATTCATAAATGCCTCAAACATAATCCAAGTTTTTTGCAAATCGTCCAGGATCAACCGTCAGTGTGGCACGAATAACACAACTTGTCTTGATGAGTTTTTGTCCAGATGAACTTATCAAAGACTTGTCATAGCGTGGCAAGAGTTCCAGTGAGCCAGCATGCTCAGTACCAGGACCCGAAAACTGAAGCCGCTTAATGGAATTCAGCCATCAGTTAATTTCATATTGACACCTGTGCTTTTTCCTACAGTGATATGTCAAATTGTCCTCTGTGGAGAGAAAAAAAGGCTCCTTCCAGCTCCGTGTATGCGGGGGAATCCAGCCTCCAGAGTTTAGTCGCCGCCGCCATGCAGGGCAGATGCTGTTCACTCTGAGGCAAACACCACATGGAATCAAATGGACCATTTCAGACCACTCTGTCTTTGTCTGTCACTCAGAGAGAGAGAGAGAGAGAGAGAGAGAGAGACATAGAGTCAGAGAGAGAGAGAGTTTTCTTTTTTTCATGCACATAATTTGTTTATTATCTGCATTATATCATAATTACCCTGTTCACTTGTATTATTATATCTGATGTATTTACTCCTTGTTGCTGTTTATATGTATATATGTTTGTCGTATTTTTTGTCATGTCAATAAAGCAAACTGAAATTGAAAAAACAATTGAGAGAGAGAGAGAGAGAGACAGAGACATAGAGTCAGAGAGAGAGAGACAGCCAAAGAGAGAGAGAGAGAGTCAGAGAGAGATAGAGATAGAGAGAGAAAGAGAGAGAAAGAGAGAGAGAGAAAGAAACAGTCAGAGAGAGACAGAGAAAGAGTCAGAGAGAGAGAGAGAGAGAGAGAGAGAAAGAGACAGCCAGAGAGAGAGAGAGAGACAGAGAGAGAGAGTCAGAGAGAGAGAGAGAGAGAGAGAGAGAGAGAGAGAGAAAAGATTTTACTGTATATTGATATACTGTTGTTGCTTTCCTGTTTTTATTTTTATTTTTTAAATGTATATATTTTAGTTTAGGATTGTATGTATGTATTTCTTTTCACATTATTATCCTTGATGCTTTGGCAATATTGTATTCTGACATTCATGCCAATAAAGCAAATTGAAAGAGACAGCCAGAGAGAGAGAGAGACAGAGTCAGAGAGAGAGAGAGAGAGAGAGAGAGAGACTGGGGGTCTGTGATTGATTTGCAGAACTACATGTTGTTGTTGTTGTTGTTGTGGAGATGTCCTTGTGATCAGAGACACTGATGAACGTGTAATGAATGATAGATTAGGTCAGGTTGGTTGGCGGTTGGAACGTGTCAGCAATGTCTCCCTAATTTGTGTCTCATAAACAATTCATTTACCACTTTTTAAATACAAAGTGACACTTAACACCCTTTATTGGTATCATTAAAATGTTTTTTTTTATTTTACCATATTTTACATGGTCTTATTGCTCACTCAACTGTGTGCATAACATTCATTTCATTGACATGCTTTTGTAGCTTTCACTTGTTGATTTTAAACTCACGTCTTCATTCTTTCTTGCTGCAACAAATCAACTTTCTCCTGGCGATCAATCAAACGAATCTCTAGTTGTATTCATCTTTAACACCGCACCACTCCATCCCAGTATCATCAGAGGCAAAAATCAACATTTTAACTCTACTTTTTCTGGTAAATATCAGATACCAGAGGTGCACCGCCGCCGGCTGTCCGTGGTCACAGGATATAGGCCTGTGGGACTGATTAAATGTTTAAAAGTTAGCTCAAACTGAAGACACCAGATCTGCTGAAAAACAGATTACCTTCTCCTGTGGGTGGATTTAGCCTATTTTATTCATAAAGGGACAAACAAAAGGCTGCTTGGGGTAAAAAAAAAAAAATCCCCCAAAAGTGTCATTGGGGAACCTACATCAATTAAAAAAAAAAAGAATTCTTAAAGAATAAGAGAGAACTCCTCTATCCCTCCCCCACGTCCTGCTAAAAAGAACAAGTCCATTCACCATTCATGTCAATAGTCTGTGGAAGGAGGACGTCATTACGCGCCAACAACATGCGTCGGCGTGGTCAAGTGCCACGCGCTCGGCCTCTCTTCCGTTAAGCAGATAAAAGGTGGCATCTGTCTTCATTGTGCGGGGAAAATCCCCTCCGCCATTGACCGCAGACACTTCACATGTTGATGAGGAGGAGAGGAGGATTTATTAAAGGAGGACGTATAGACGGAGCCCCCCGCCCACTTTGTTGTTCCTCCTCTGGGGAGAGACGTTATGCAAATCAAACAAACCGTTTGTGATTTCCATCTCGGCAGGACAAATCATTTTTAGCATGCTGGTCATACTGACAGGCTACAGAGCTGGACTTCTGTTCCGAGGGTTGATGGATTGGATTGGGGGGGGGGGGGGAGTGATGAAATCATTAAAAACTGCATTGACTTCCCCCGATCTGTCCCCCAAAGTAGATATGGTCTGCTTTGGTTTGGAACAAAAGTTTAAAATGCAAATGTTTGGCGCCACTGGCAAAGTCTTTACACACCACAGAAACCACAGAAGAACCGAGGAGGAGGCAGGCCGACGCTTTGGTTTATCTCAACTAATCAATAGCGAGGGTCAGATTTCTCTATTCAAAGCACCGGCTGAGTGGCGCTCATTTGAATAAAAGTCGTTGGGGAAAAAAGGTTTTGTCTTGGAGCAGTAAAAGGTGTGTTATAAGTGGGTATATATATGGAAATCCAGGAGCTCCCTTAGTGGGTACACTGCGTATACCTGCGGATCACATAGACTACACCACTGGTTCCAAAGGAAAGAATAAAGAACTTTTCATTAAGGTTTAATGAAACTGATGGAGCATCCGAGCATAATAAAATTAGCTAAAGAGCCCGGGATATAACCGTACCAGAGTTAACAAGCCGCCACCTTATTGAGCAAAACTAATCCCAAAACCATAGATTGCAGCACTGTCTTCCATTTTCATATTGGAAAAAAATAAATAATAATAATCTGCATGTGTCTATGGGAAGACAATTTGTGCCAGATATGAATTACAGCTCAATGCTGGCAGGGAAGCTCTGTCTTCACCGTAATGTGGAAGATCATTTTTCTTCTACAGAATACGTTGCATCTCACTGCTGGTTTATGTGGGATTTTTTAAAATGACAGACAATCTCCATAATCTTGTCTCTAGGTCATTTCAGTTCCATGAAAACAGAGCTGGAAGTGGAAAAAAAAAAAAAGTTAAGTACTATATTCTGACTCCAAAAGAACTCGTCATCTTTTGTTTGATGCACCCACATTTGTGTCATTTCTGACCAATTAGATGGGACCGGAAAGGTTATTTATGCTACATCAACCTAACACATCTAGAGTCAATCATAAGAAGGTATTTTTTACAAGCAGTAGATTAGTAAAGTATTAGTTTCTTTCTCCCAAATATCTGCTATATAAACTTGCGGGGGAAAAAATGATCAGGAAGGTTTTTGCCCACTTGGTTCAGTAAAAACACTAAAAGACCTCAGTATGCTTCCGGCAAAGTGCTTGTCAAACAGCTTTTATAAAACCGACAATCCGACAATCCCAACTGCCACATGTGCAGAGGTGTGAAAGTTGGAGCGTTTTTAACTTTTAATAAGCCCTCTCTTTTTTTCTATTCTTCACTCAACTATACGTCTGTCACGTTTTGGACGTACAACGACATCAAAAGCCTCCGAGGAGAGTCTCGTATAGGATCCACAGCTTCAAGACCATAAACAAACGGAGAACGCGTGGCGTTCAGGGAGGCAGTGCGAGGCTACGACAGCAGGCTCTTTGTCTCGCCTTTGAGCGGCCTTTCAGAAAAGCTATAAACACGTTTTCCTTTAGATGTGGTCGGACGACACTTTGTACGACCTGGTTTGTTTGAAGCATACTGAGGCACCTGGAACATATTCTGGAAAAAGTCCAGTCTATTATTACAGATTGGGGGTTGTTCTGGGTTCTTGGTTTTACTCAGCAAAGTTAATAAGATAGCTCAGTAAACCTGCCTCTTTAGAGGTTTATAGATCAAAACAAACAATCCTATTACTAGACGAAAAATGTTGACTTAAGAAAATTCTGCAAAATCCTGGATAATGTTGTGTTCAGGTTTGTGGCAGGACATGAACTGCATAGAAACTACACTACTGAATACATAAGGAGGTGCAGAATTATCCAATATGGATGTAAATTTGAGGGACACTGTGCTAGCATGGCTCAAAAATTAGAATATATATACACACACATATATATACACAGGTATATATGTCTATATATATATATATATATATATATATATATATACACACACACATATATATATATATACACATATATATATATATATACACACACATATATATATATATATATATATATATATATATATACACACATATATATATATATACACACATATATATACACATATATATATATACACATATATATATATACTGTATATATATATATACACATATATATATATACACATATATATATATATACACACACACACACACACACACACACACACACACACATATATATATATATATATATATATATATATATATATATATATATATATATATATATATATATATATATATATACATATATCAATTTTTTCAAAAAGTTTCTCTATCAGAAATTTGGGTTTCTTTCTACCAAATTGTCCAAAAAAAATAACGTGGATGGTTCCATACCACACGCTTCACAAGTAAAATAAATGATCAGTTCACTACTTTCATTGAATTTGGGTGTTTTATTCAATTTTATTGCATTTGAAAATAAATGTATAAAAGAACGTTGAAAAAAGAAAAAAACCATCGGAAAAAGTAACAAAAATGTCGAAAAGTGACAAAAGCGTTGAGGAAAGTGATAAAAAAATTCAAAAAAAGATGACCAAAAAACACTGAAAAAAAAAAGTTTTCATTTGAAAATTTTGACCCAGGAAAACTAAAAGTTGCATTGTCCACGGGAAACGATATTACGAATCCCGCTGTGGCCACGCCAAGACCCGCCCTTCAATAGAATTTATTGGCCAGGCGTCCATGAGAACGAAAGGTAACGTAACCCCATTTGTTCAGGTCCTATCCCCTGACCAATCGGCTATCCTAACCCTAACCACTCGAGGTCAAATGCCTAACCCCAACCAATCAAGCTGCTTTGTAGGGCGGGTCTTGGCGTGGCCATAGTGGGATTCGTAATTTTGCCCACGGGAAGCGATATTTTTTTCCCCACGGTGGCCATGCCAAGACCCGCCCTTCAATAGCTACTATTGGCCAGGCGTCCATGCTTATGCAAGGTAAGGTAACCCCATTTGTTCAGGTCCTATCCCCTGACCAATCGGCTATCCTAACCTTAACCACTCAAGGTCAAATGCCTAACCCCAAACAATCGACCACTATGGCAACGCCAAGCGGGTCTTGGCGTCACCATAGTGGGATTCGTAATTTTGCCCACGGGAAGACAACACGAGGGTTAAGTATTTAGCGAGAATGATGACATGGGAAAGTTTGTGTATTAGAATATGAAAACAAAACGTTGGATTCTTTGGGTAGGCTATTTTTAGTTTTGCTTGGCTACATACTGTAGGCCTATGCAACCGTAAAACAACCAGGAGACCCAGTTTGCTTAAATAAGATCGTATGGGTCACGATGGAACACAATCTTTTTTCTTGCTTTTTGTTGAAAAAAATAAAATTAAAAAACAAATACAACATAGGAATTCCAGCGGTGCCCTGAATCCTCTCGAGGCCCCCCGAGTTTTTCTAATTTGACTCTGCGGTGCATTGAAAACTACATAAACACACACAAAGTCTCTCACGTCTCTCATGTTTACAGCCCCTAGCCCATTCCCGTGTAAACCGCCCCCCCTCCCCCTTCTCGTCCTCCCAGTTTATGAGATAGAATTTCAATCGCCTCTCCTTTTCTGAACTCGTAAACGGTGTAATGAGTTTCATTTGCTTCGGCTACGTTGGGCTCAAACCGCCAAGTTGACCGCAGCAGTGTTCATAAAGATCACAGGGAATCCTCACACACGCACGCACGCACGCACGCACGCACGCACGCACGCACGCACGCACTCTCACTGAACACACTCACTTCTCTTCAGCATATGCCAGCTCTCACTGGTGACTCCTACATTTGGTGTGAATTTCCAGGCCATTAATTTGGAGAACATCACTTCTAAAGGAAACTGGCCGACATTTGTGGTTCCTTTTTCAAAACGCTCTCCATTAAAGCCTCTATTAACCACCCACACAGCATAAATCACTGCTTAAAAAACGCAGCAGAGACACATGACAACAACATGCTCTCCTGTCTTTTATTTCAACAAACGCCCGTGGTATGTACATCAAAACATGCCGACATTTAAAAAAAAATAAAAAATAAAAAAATCATTCTGTAAAAACAAATGCACATAAAAAAGGGAAAAACTCTCTTTTCAATCCAAAGTGTGGTGTCACTGGTCACATACGTATATTGAGAAGTAAACATGGTGGTGGAAGGCAGGTTTTTCATTTTCTTTTTCCATTATTGTGAAAACTGGAAGAAGAAAAAAAGAAACAAAGACATATCTTTACTTAAAGGTGCTCTAAGTGATGTGACGCGTTTTTTTTGTCACATACAGAAAACATCTCCTCCCTCCTTTTTTACAGTGTGTTCAGGGGACAGGCAGCTAGCGGATAGTGAGGAGATGTTTGCTGTATGTGACGGAAAAAAAAAACGCGTCACATCACTTAGAGCACCTTTAAGGTCCACTCTCTATTGTTTTCTGGAGCGGGTGAAGTTTGAAGAAGTATGGAAGATGAAAAAAAAAAAAAAAAGCTAGACTTCACTCCATGGTCAAAAGTGAACTTTTTAAAAAGCAATTTGGCCCTCGACACTGGAACTGATCAATGCAATCGGATTATTAGTACAATCCAAAACTAAAAAACAAACATGCCTGTGATGCTGCTAACATTAAGCCTTCACTTGTTTTCACACTTGTGTCAAACTCCCACAAGAACCTCAGCGTCACAAAGACCATTTGCCGATTTTGGTCAGTGTTCGGTCTGATGTGCAGCTGTGTGATGGGACTTAATGCCACGTCACAAACACTACAGCTGGGGGAGGGGGGGAGGGGGGTGAGAGGGGGGTGAGGGGGATGGAAACTAAACAAGACGGTTCTGCTTTCCAAACTTGTACAGACATGGAAACAATCAGATGCACTTTGCAGCTATTTTTAGACTTGTTTAGGCATTGTACAGAAAGAACTTTGCATTTACAAAGAAACTACAAACGATACATTTACAGACTTTTACATTTACAGAGTACTTGGGGACATTATAGCTACATTTAAAAAGGCAAATAAGAGTTTTTCTATTTTTTTTTAGCTGTTTATATTGCAGAGTGGTTTCTGACAATTTTTTCATTTTCAGAGTTCCACTTTTCACCGCTGATTCCCGAGATTTTGGTCAGCGTTTTGAGTGATTAACTGTTAGTGAGGACATGTGATGCTACAGCTGAGAATAACACAGAACATTAATACTTTCTTGACCTGCTATAGACGTATAACAAAGCGTTTGGGGGAACCTCACGGTTTCGCTTTTTTAGTCTGTTTTAGTGCTTATCTGTCCTCAGGGGGCTGAAATCACAGCAGCACCGGGGTGAACGTGAAACCGGACACCTGAGAAAATCTGTTTTTCCGTTCAGTTTGAAATATCGGCCTGATGGGATGCACACACGCGTCCACAGATACTAAAAAAAACTGGGTGCACTGACCGTAAAAAAAAAAAAAAAAAAACTTGTTGTAATTCAGTTTTACATACCCACAGTGAACTCACCACAAACTCTCTCATTCACACAAACACACATACCTCTTCCAAAAAAAAAAAAAAAAAAAAAAAAAAAAAGGATTAACAGTGAACACTGTACAGCAACCACATCACCCCCTTATTTAACCGTTTCCCCCTGGAAACACTCAGCTAATGTTTTCCAAACCCTCTCTCGCTCTTTCTCCTGCCTTCATCCCTCCCTCGATCGCTCCGTGCCTCGGGGCCGAAGGGGTCCGCTCCATATTGTCTTCATTAAAGCCGCCGAGCATCGACCTGGTTTGGAAACATGGTGTGGGTGTGTGTGTGTGTGTGTGTGTGTGTGTGTGTGTGTGTGTGTGTGTGTGTGTGTGTGTGTGTGTGTGTGTGTGTGTGTGGAGGAGGCTGAGGCTGCCGACTCCTAAACCACATTCTTTAAATTCCCTGTAAACAAGAGAAAGAAAGAGAAATGAGAGGGGTGAGGAGGGGGTACATGGGTGAACGCACACATATAAGGACACAAATACATCCGGACACACACACACACACACACACACACACACACACACACACACACACACACACACACACACACACACACACACACACACACACACACACACATAAACAGGGAGGAGGAAGAGGAGGAAGGAAGAAAAAAAGGGGTCAAAATCATGACATAAAGAGAGATATAAAAGAAGGCTAAATACACATATTAGACACCAAGAGAACCAAAGATGGAAGCAGAAATACACACGCGTACAAATGAAAATGCAAAATAACATCTGGCCGAGGTAAGCCTGGTCGCTCCCGAGGAAATACAGGCATGCAAAAAGGGAATCGATATGGAAATGACAACGCTGAGCAACACTGCAAGTTCATTTGCATGAGGACACAGATTGGTTTCCATGTCTGGCACGCACGCTCACACACACAGTTGTAACACAATAGATTCATTATAAAGTCTAGTTGCCGGTTTACTTTCTACGTTACGCTGCAAACAATGCTGCTTTGTTTGTCTATTGTTATGTTAAATTGCCTAATTGAGAAAAATACACATCACGCACGCACGCACGCACGCACGCACGCACGCACGCACGCACGCACGCACGCACGCACGCACACGCGTTCAGTTGATGAGTAATTGCCCTGACGCGGTGAGGGAGGATGTCCTGTTTGTTAGCCATTGTGGAGCTGTCAGTGGAGTCCTGTCATGTTCTGCCTGCAGTGACAACAACAGCAGCAGCAGCTTTATTGAAGAGAAACTAAATTGTTTGTAATGCTTCCATGTGTTTTTTCCTCTGCATGCTGATCGCTCGGTATCTTAGAGAAGCACAGATTTAAGAGTTCAACATCCAGAAACTCTTTGAATTGCACAAAAGAGGCTTTAGGTTGTGTTCAAACGGACTCATTTTAACGAGGCCACATTGCGTAGATGACTCCCACAGAAAACCACATCTGGCCAAAAAACGCGAACCTTTTCTTCTACCGTTGTCTGACTGGGGCTGTGATCCTCGTAATAGAATGAGGCTTTGTGTGGGGGCATTTTATAAGCCTTCAAACTCCCGGATTGCTCATCCCTCTTGAGGTTCCCGACCCACACGGCCCTGTTAAGACAGGCTCTAACACTCCTTCATCGTACACAGTGGCTGTGGTGGATCTGTGGTATATGGGAATCCGTAACAGTGAATCCATAGTTATCCTGTAATTGTTGATGTCTAGTCGGTTTTCTTCCGTCTGAACCATTTGCATTCAGACTACTATGTTGGGGACCAAGAAGCTGGTTAAACAGTGATTTGGCTCGGATTGAGTTGACTGGTGAGACACAGGGGAGGCAAGACAAAGGATCTTGGCCTACATGTGAATCCCAAAGCCAGTTTCACCAAACTCCTACAAGCCGCCACTTCACAAGATGGAGAAAGTGCATTCAAACACGAGGACGGCAAGGCAGACTGGTGGTGAGACAAAGAACTGCTTCACACCTGTGGCCAGGTTGCAGTTTTTCCATTGGTCGTCGGGTCCTTGAATGCACCACCCCGCCACTAGGAGGCGGAGGAAGGATAAAAGCTGTCCGCGTTTGTGTTTCTTTTTTTTTTCACGGTAACCCCGGTTGCTGAAAGGAGGCACTGGTCCGGGCTAGTTAGCCAGCATCACCTCGCTGGTCGAGATTTGAGCTGGGACAACTTTATATCGGTCTGATATAAAGGGGATCCGAGGAAATACTGGCCGAAGTATTCCCTCATCTGCAGCGGGTTTAATCAGCCTGAATTCAAGAAAAGGACGGCGTCCTGTTTCTTGTTTGGTCGACCTGGATTACGTCTTGTCCCCTCTGCTTCGGGACGAAACGGATCGTTAAACTCTGGCAAGAGTTTTAACTGACAAACAACGCACACAGTAAGAGGCTTACACAGTTCTGGGCAGATATTAGAACCAGTGCGTTTTTGTTTTGTTATTAATGTGCAAAGGGTTCGCTACCATGGTTGCCATTAATGTGATCTGATTTAATCATGTACTGGTCCATATGTGATTATTAATCTGTGCTGTGAATGTATAAATTGATCACTATACTCGTTGATTTATGTTGTGTTAAGTAGCTGGGTATTACTGTAATCGCTACCTGCTTAAATCACTCCTTTCAGGAGTTTAGTTACTGTCTGCGATAAAATCGTGAAAATCAGCTGTTAGTCACTGAATTAGTTATAGTGACGTTCTCCTCAGCAAAACGAAGTCTCAGTCTGTCCTAAACCACACGTTAGCCCAGACCTGAGTGGCTGAGGGGAACTGGGTCATTATCGATAACTAAAGATCAGAGTGCCTTTTTTCTTTATTCTTCTTCTCTTTCTCCTCTTACTAACACACACAAACACACACACACACACACGACACAGGCTAGCCGCGTAGCTCCCGAGCTAACGCTGCAGGCTAGCTTCACACGTGGGATCTGCTTACGTTGGTATAGAGCTAACACAGGAACTAGCTACCATACCAGCTGAGCGTGCGCGTTGCCTAGCAACCCCCGGCTTCTTCAGCCCCTGCCCGTGCACCCAGCACCACTACCGCCCTCTTGAGGCTAAATAGTTTGTGCAGCTCACAGGAGTAGCCATTTTTGGAGTTGTTTGATGTGTTAGAACTACGATCGACACCGCCCCTCCCCTTTCACTCATTCCCTCTCACACACACACAGACACAGACGTGTCCATGCTGCGTTGCTTTGTTTTGCTTTGTTTTTGGTTGTGATATTGTAAAAAGGTATATGAGTTTATTAGTGAAGGATTATTGATTAGCCACCGATAATTGTGACGTTAATAAATCTTATTATGCTTAATTAGCAGTTGCTTGTGATTATTTGTGTACTTGTTGTAATAATTGCTGGTCAATCAGGTCCGTGTTTGGATTCACCCCTTCCTTTAATTCCTTTTTAAAGGATTACCACAGAATGAGACTGTTCCACAGTTTGATTATTGGTCCCTGACTTGCAGGGTGGTGCCCCGTTTTTGATTGTTTGTCGATTTGATAAAGTTATTAATAACCATATTCATAACTTTATTAATATTGATAAAACATATTTGATAATTTGCCAATGATCAAATCTGTACCCTACGAGAATCCTACAACTACCATTCAGAGTGTCAGACACTAGCCGTTTATCACTACCGTATCGATTTATTAGCCTTTTGTAGTAATTTGCTAACTCGTTTTTTTTTTAATATAACTAGTTTTCACTCACTCTCAACGTCAACACGTAAAGGGATACGCCACCGTTTGTTGAAATAGGGCTTATCACAGTCTCCCCTAGCTGTAGATAGGTGGGCCAACGCATTGTTTTGGTGCAACACCGGCAGCGCCGCCGCTAGTTAGCTTAGCCTAGTGAATGGAATCCTATGTTGCCGGTTAGCATGTTGTGAGTAAAAGTGAGCCAACAAAAGACAAAAAAACAACCTAATTACTTGCACTGAGACAAAGAAATGCATTGGCCCACCTATCTACAGCCAGGGTAGACCGTGATAAGCCCTATTTCAACAAACGGTGGCGTATCCCTTTAATGTAAAGGTGTCACAAGTGGCTCAGGTTGGTGGAAAACTGAGCTGTGCCTTGTGCAGTCAGAAGAAGTAAAATTTTGTGGCACTAACTGACAATAAATATACTGCAATAAAACAACATCAAACTAATTAGCGATGTTCATTTCTCCTCTTAAATACAATATGGGGATGCACTTCAAAATAAAACAAATTCTCATTTCTATTTCTTCACGATAGCCGGACAACTCAGCAATATGTTCTGGTCCACCGTGGTAACTGGGGGTAACTATTTCATCTTCCTCTTATGCACGGCCCCTTGTGTTTAAAATTGGAGTGCTATTTTCAGTCTAGATGTGGCCTAATACTGTGCTTTTCACCACAATACAAAGCAGTGAATGTATTTTTGTTGAGACTGTCAAAGGTGTTAACTCAGCACAACGGTTTCTTTTTCTGGGGTTGAGATATTGCCTGGCCACATTACATTATTTGTTATAGTTTGTGCGCCACAAATTCAGGCAGTACAAAGGCAGTTATAGCTACGAGTGAGTCACATTGGCTTCTATCTTTATACAAGAGCTTTAAAAGATCACACGAGGACAACTAAGGACAAACAAGCTGCTGACCGAGTCCCTGGGGCAGCGGTTTCTCTACTGTGACGAGGGGAAAAACTCCAAAATGTCATGACGTGTGATTAAAAAACAGGAAAACTGTAGTAGAAAAGAGGAACAGCGGTCACAAGTTGACCCTCAGCAATGCTGAGTGAAAGACGGCTAACAGGATATTTTCTCAAATAAAAAATTGATAATCTCAACTTTTAATGGTTTTATTTGTTTCATAGTACAATATTCCTCCTGAATATGTTTAGGTGTTGGTCAGTTAGTTGTACGTCACCATCGGCTTTGAAAACTTGTGATGGGGACTTTTTTTTTTTTTGTATACATTTTTGTATATTTTATAGACTGAAAGAATAATAAAAAAAAATGGGAAAAAAGTCGCAGCTTCTTTCTTCCTTTTACCTTCCATCAGTTCTCTGCCTCTCTCCATCTTTCTGCTTCTTCACTTTCCAGATGTAGATGGTAAA
This sequence comes from Perca flavescens, assembly GCF_004354835.1. Lineage (NCBI taxonomy): Eukaryota > Metazoa > Chordata > Actinopteri > Perciformes > Percidae > Perca > Perca flavescens. Next base: position 13,188,758 of record NC_041349.1, read on the forward strand.
TTCTGGTAAAGTGACAGGGGGCTCTGATATTTACTACCTGCAAACCTACTGCATCTGGGGGTATTATACTGTGTGTGTGTGTGTGTGTGTGTGTGTGTGTGTGTGTGTGTGTGTGTGTGTGTGTGTGTGTTTCCTGGGTGGTATTTTTTTTAACCATGTCTCCTCGAGTTGGAATGTGTACATAGATATTCTCTGAACATGTTTCATGTATTGGGTGTATATCTGTGTTAACGTGTAACAAGAGTGTGTGTATGTGTGTCATGTGTCTGTGTGGAAGCACAGGTGTGTGTGTGTGTCTGTGTATGTGTGAGACAAGCATCTTGTCAGCACAGGGGAGAATTAACGAGCACGAGTAGCAGGATGCAAAGACACACACACACGATATACAGTCCCACAAAAAGGCTAGCAGTTTATACAATCACACACACTTCACACTGATTATACTGAACACACACACATACACAGACGAAGCAGCTCCCTGGGGAAATCACGCTACCAGAGTCTCGTAAACACAGAGTTGTGAATGCACAGTGAGACAGCTGCTGCCGCCTCTGACAATCACCTAATCAAAATCACATTTTAATTGATACACCCGCTTAACAAGGCTTAGTGTGAGTGTACGAGAGAGAAACAATGGGAAAGACTCAGTAATCCCCCCCCCAAAATAGAAAACACTAGAAAACCCCAAATCACAGTCAGCCTTATATTCAAAATGATTGTCACAATGTTTATCATTTGTTTGTTCTGTCAATATTCAGTTTATATTGGGATAATAATAAAAGTTGTTTCTGATGTGTGTGAGAGAAACATGTTGGCTTTTATTATTTCTGCAACATTAACTGACTTGGTAACAGAAGGCCTTGGTTTGATGACTTTTTCGATGTGTTAACACTGTGGCCCTAATGTCTCTCCAAAACTTAGGTCCAAAGTGAAATATCTGGACAAATGTTTTATATATTGCTATTATATTTGTTGCAGACAGCTTATTTTTTTATTACATAATGTATTGCTGGGTAGCTTGTGAATTTCACAAAGGGATCAGTCAAGTCTCATCTTTATCCATAATAACACATCATCAGTTATTTGTTAATTATATTTTGTATTTGTAATCAGAGGCTGCAAAGTAGCTGACATAAATAAGAAGATGTAGTGCAGTAGAAGTATAAAGTAGCAGATACAGAAAATACTCAAATGAAGTAAAAGTACAGTAAAAAGTACAGTACTTGAGTAAATGTACTTATTTAGTTTCCATCACTGTCTAAAGCTAATTACTAAGTAACTTCTTCACATTAGCATGGTAAATTGCCATTACGATGGTATACTAACAAACCACAAGGAGTAACATACAACAACAAAAGTAGCATCCAAACCATTAGCATTGTGTATTTAAACATACAACAAAACAGAGGTAACAAAGTACTTTACAGAAAGAAGAGACTGTGAAAGTGAGGAAGGACATGAAAGAGACAGAATTTAAGAGTGCTAACGTTAGCATGTCCTTCCTCACTTTCACATTCTCTTCTTTCTGTAAAGCACTTTGTTACCTCGGTTTTGAAAAGTTCAATATAGTGCTTGTTTGCTATGAGTTTACACATTTATTTCCATATAAGTATGTTAACAACCTTTGGCTGCCATTAAAGTACAGCTGAGCCTAAATACAATGTAGGCTAACAATGTAGAGCTAAATCTAAGTTTAATGCTAACGTTAGAATGTTAATGTACCTATGTTACCATTCAGCTCAAAGCAAAGCTAAGCCTAAGAACACCTAATTAAGTACGGCAAAGACTGATAAAAGTTAAGCCAAGTCTAAAAATAAAGAAAACTGATGAAGCTAAACACGACGTACAGTAGAGCGTTGCCTGACAAGCTAATTGCTAATGTAAACACACAGCAGATTCTACATTTTCTGCTGGTGTTAAAGAGCTTTTGTGAAGAACTTTGTTATAGATTGAAAAACAGTAACGCCTGCCTTGCATCACTTCCTGTTGGTACAAAATGGAATTTTCTCATACACCGCCAAAATAATGTTGCGGAGAGTTCATATTGTGCATGATGCTTGCCTTGTGTACAGCGTTCGTTAAACATATGGGTTTGGGACATAACACATGCTACACAAAAAAAAAAAAAAAAAAGGAAAGGATTTTGGAGATTACCACTTCTAAGATTCAAATCTTTACGGTCCATTCGTGCCAGCAGACGGAGCAGATGTGGGCACCCACACGCAAACACACACAAACATACATAAACAAGTCACACTGCCCAGTTTCTCAGGGAAACCAATGTTTATAAACAGCACTTGCAAACCCGAGAAACACGTATCCACCCCAATGATGTCATGTGGAGTGCCTAGAGGTGTGTGTGTGTGTGTGTGTGTGTGTGTGTCGCCTATTCTTATTCTGTGTTCGTGTGTGTGCATTAGTTAAGTCAGCAGACATGTGGGTCTTTCTTTAATCAAAGACAGAGACAAAAAAGAAACGCGCATTTGCTCCGATATTTAAAATTATAATACGCTCGTTGGTGGTTTAGTGTCTCCTTGTTGTGTGGAGAAGCACTTTGAGACGTTTGGTGAAAAGAAAAAAAAGACAAGTTTCTGACTTGACAGCGAGCACAAAATGGTAGAAGAGACAAGAGAGGCATAAAAGAAAAGAAGAATGAGAGGACACAAAACAGATGTGACAGGTTGAAAGCAGGACCGAAACTTCAATGAAAGAAAGAGAAAGAAGAAAAAAAAAAAGTGGGTGCAGGGAATTTAGTTTTAGATAGCGTGAGGGGAAAAAAAAACGCTGTAAAATCAATACATATTTTCAATAACTATAAATTCTGTAAATGTACACACTTAAAACTTAAAGACCGAATCAGCTCTGACTGAGCAAAGGCAGGACAGAGAACCAGAGATCTGATAGAAGAGGCAGATGGGACGCAGCAGCCAAACACACATTTCCCCACTTTCTCTCCATCTTTGTCTGCATTTAATTTCTTCTTCCCTTTTATTCTCTCCATCCATCCATCCATTCATCCAGCCGTCCCCTCCGTTGCCCCTAATAAAAGCCGTATGACTGTAAACCAGCGATACTTTCAACCCCTCCGGTTGTGATGATTTAATGCGAGCCAACAGACCAACTGAATTTCGGCAAATAAACTCCTGTTCCCCTGATTTGACGTGACCTGGACTTTTTCGAAATCAGAGAACCTTAATGCTGTTTGGATAAACTGCTACAACATCCAACAGGGTATTTGTCATTCAGCTACAGTAAGATGACCCGTTTAAATGTATGAACTTTTAGCTGCTAATTGATACCATGTCCGCTCTAATGCGGATTCAATTTGAGAAGACATATTTTCCCTTCTTTTTTTGGCTTTCCGTTCACACAGTGCCAAAGTTTCCCACTGGAAAAAAAAAAAAAGCTTTTTAAACACCAGTCCCACATTGTAGTTAAAAAAAAACTGAGCTATATTTAAAAAAAAAAATGCTGTCATATGTTTATCAGCCTTTATACCATGGTCTGGTTGAATACTTGATTCTGATTGGCTGCAGGGTGTCCATAAAAAAGTGTTATAGGACACCTACTAAAGGAGATCCGGTGAAACCGTCTGTTTACTGTTCTAAATGAATGCGCTACATTAAATCAAAAAGGAAATGTGGATTTGTTATTCCAACTCGTTCTCTGAACACCACAGGATCACACAGGCTGCAAGAAGTAAGAAGTAAGAAGTTATACTGGCCCTCTGGACTGACTAAGTTTCACAGAGAATAACCTTATCTCACATCCTGTTCAGCTCGCTCGCTGCTTCAAGCTGCGCCGCTGCAGCCGACAGTAAGGTTTCACATCGCGGATCAAATTGTTCGTAAAAGTCATTATTGTCTTGTTGTTCAACATACTGTCAAATTATTTTTACTGATTGCCAACTGTACACAATGTTATTGACTTTGGATTTGCTAGCATAGCATTAGCGTTCTGGCTCGTAGCTAAACTGAAGGGTTCTATCAGCTGAGCGGACTATAAATATCTCCGGTTGCTAAGGAAGGCAAATCGTATCTAAGGTCCTTCCTATTTCCTGGGGGAGCGAACAACGTTTGCATTGCATAAGAACCTGATGGATGGGAATGATTGTTCCAGGTATTAGTCAAACCGTCAGGCGTAACCAGTAGGGGTGTGCATTGGCACTGCCCTCACAATTTGATTACGATTCACCAGGTAACGATTCAATTCAATTCGATTCTACGATGCATTGCAATGCATCAACATTCTACTGCACACAAGGCAAATTTTTCATCAGTCATGAGCAGGTCTCAACATAAAAAAAAAATCCCTACTGGCCCCCGGGGCCAGTAGATCAGAGTTTTGCTGGCCCCTTCTACATTTTTACTGGCCCTGAAAGAAATATCATAGGTGTGATTGGCAAAGGACAAAAAAGCAGGAAAATATAAGCCGCACCTAGCATGAAGCTTCAGAAAATGGTTATAACCCACCCAGCTAGCCACTGCCACTGAATGTTGTGCCATAAGCTGTAAAGCTAGACCAGGGGTCATCAATATCCCTGAATGCCTCTGTAAATATTAATCACCAGTCAGTTTCACAGTCCAACTCTTTAAAGTCCAAACAGAGCCCGAAATGGGCCAGAATTATTTTAAGCAAACACTCCAGGGGCCGGACTTTCAAATAAAGAAAATAAAATTATATCTAATATGCATCTTCTTGTTTGATATTTTCACTTTCTTACTAAATTAATGCTATATTTTTTACATGTATTAGTGTAAGCAAACCACTAAAAACATGAAAAATCCATAATGATAACTAGATAGGCTACTTAACTAGAAAATGATCTCAGATTAGGGGGCGGTTCACTGAGGAGTGATGGTTAAAGTCTTGATTACTGAAACGTAATCCGTGTCCTGATTGGTGGAAAATGCTTACAGAAAGAAAGGCCTGTTGTCAGGTAAACATCTCACTGTCAAGAGCTTGAAGTGAAAAGTTGTGGAAAACAGCAGCTGTGATGATGAATGGACTGATAAGCAGTCAAGCATTCCTCCTGTATGCCTCATTTGAAATAAGACAATGTTGTTGCTAAATAATACAACCAGCAACATCATCAAGAATAAAGAATGCGGCGTCATTCACGTGCCTATTAAGTAGCCACATGTATTTGTTTTGGTCTTAAAATACATCCATAGGTTTACCGCTCCAGCGGAGAGGATGGTTCGTTTAGACAGCAGCTACGTTTACAAGAGTTTGTCCAAAGTTCAAGATTGGTTGCGAATTAAGATAAACACTTCGGCTACAAACTGACATTTTTCATTTTAGCTTGTTTGTAAAGTCGCGGTGGACGAGAGTGGACAGCCAGACAGAGCAGACTAAAATATCGCTTTCTGCCTGTACAACAGGTAGGTGGGTATTGATAAGTATTGACTCTGTAATCATTGAGGGTTTATTGTAGGCTACTTACAGTAGGCTAACGAGTGTAGCGTTAGTTCATCTGCGCCATCGGCGGTAAATAATCCCCGGTAACGTTTCCAGTCAGTTAGCTACATGTGCTGCGTGAAACAGCAGGGCTGCTGCTGTGTGTGCGCGCAGCGCGAGCATCGCTGTTCAGAATCCAAAATGCAACGCTTGTATCCAAATTAATTGGTTATAAATTACCTGAGGTGAAAATGTGAAATGTTAACATTCACACGCTTCGTGCCGCTCTGTATGACGTGTGCTGATGCAGCAGACAGAGCCACAGTGACTGGCCCGTGCTGGCCAGAAACTTCACAACTTTATTGTCCACTCAAGGCCAGAAAATAAACAGTGACATAATCGATTATGGCACTTTGCCGCATCGATGCTGAATCGTGCATGCCCCGCATTGCAATGCATTGCCGAATCGATTATTGTTGACACCGCTAGTAACCAGGGAAACAGAGTTATTGTTTGGATAAACTTTAGATTTCGATTGTAAAACTAATTAAAAGATATATATAAGCTAATGTTTTAAAAAATATGTTATTTGGCAAGTAAGCAGGTTAATGTCCTTCAAGGTGTCCATTGTCAGATATCAATGGACTTCGGTGCAAGTTGGACGGTTCACGCCTCGCCGTCAACCATTAATACCTGACAATGGACACCTCGTCGGGCATTAACCCTTACTTCATAGACGTGGATAATCAATTCTGATTCCAATTCCAAATTTTCCTTTTGATTCCGGTTCTTATTGATTCTTGATTCCGATTCTTTTTGGGGTGGGGTTGAAACGGGTCACACATTTTATTTTGATTCAACAGTTTTACCAGGCTTTTTCAAAGCCACACTTTAGAGCGTCACTTACTATGCTCCATGGCTGCAACACAACAGGCGCCTGGAGATTACGGTGGCCTCTACGGAAACCAAAACCTTCGCCTGTTAAATTTGGAACCGATGATCGGATTCAAAACCAAACGATTCCAATAAATAAATAAAAAAAAACGATACCATTGAAATCGTAATATTTTGAAAATCTTCCAAATTGGACTTGGACTTCCACTTATTATTTGTTTCAGTGCAGCGGAAATGTTTGATAATTTCATAATAGTTTCAAGCGTGATATACCGTATACTGCCATTGTCTATCACAACGAAAACGCCATGCTTTTTAGAACAGCTGGTCAGCTTAGTGGAGGGAAAGTTATAAATGATTAAGACCAAGTAGGCACTGGAACATGAGATCAATTAAAAAAGGCAACACTAAATTAATGATTGTGTTTACAGGTGGCACACACTTTGCTACATTTCATTTTGTGCGCTACATACAAGCATAAAGGCGGGTTCAGAATTAATGCAACGCTTATGTCTGCCTTGCAGTATTCACATGAATTTGACCGAGTTGATTTAAGCAAAGCACTTGATTTCCAGCTGATAAAGAAGCAGGGTGTGGCTGGAAGAAAAAAAAGTGCTGAGTCAAAATTTCCTGGCAGGAAAAAAAAAAATTTCACTGGAGACCTAAAACAATCCCTTAAAGTCAGTTTATGCTTTTGTAGTTTGGAGGAAGCAAAATTGAACTCAACCTTTCAGTTCTTCCAAGATGATTCAGAATAAAACGAAAAATAGAGCTTACATTTTTCAACATAAAACATTGTGTTGTGACCAGATTTTAAGCCATATTTAATCCAGTCACACTCTCCCAGACACACAGAATGCTGTGTCAAATTTAACATTTGACTGACAAAGGGAAAGGAAGGAGGATTTCCTGTTGCTCTGCGGTTAACACTTCCACACACCAGATCTTCAACATTTTTGTGACATCGAAGTGATCAAATTCGAAACTCAGAAACTCGGCTCTGTACAGCGTAACGTTGGGGCGATGAATTCGACTTGTAGACATACTCCTTGCTTGTTCCTGACCTCACGCTCCTTACAATAATTCTCCCGCCGCTCAACTTTTCGCCTAAGTTTCACCCTGCCGGAGGATCTCTCCTGGGTTCTGCGGACCGTCAACGCTGAGATCAAAAGGCCCGGCTTTAGGCTTAACCACACAGCTACACATACACCCTCAGATTAATATACAAACACACATATAAAAGGAAGATATAGAAAGATGCAAAAAAAGAAGAAATACCACAAGACGCAGACTGACTGAGGTTGTGGGTAAAAGAGCAGGGTCAGTGGTGTATTAACACACACACACACACACACACACACACACACACACACACACACACACACAAAAGGATGTTAAGAGCCACAGGGAGGAAAACAAAGAGAAGAACAAGTCATACTTTCATCCCACACAGAGACATATAGAAACAAGAACAGAAACATGAAACCAGACATGAAAAGAGCCGTGCAGAGGCAAAAGGGCTTTAGGTGAGCGAGGGTTCAGGAAGACACACACACCCACACTTATTTACCCTCCACACCCACACAAACAGACACACCTGTGCTTCCACACACACACCCACACCCACACCCACACACACACCTTTGATGGTGCTGATGACCTGGTCCAGGTGTTTGGCATCGTTGCGGTCTGGTCGACAGCTTGGGCTTATCTCCAGCGAGTAGTCCGGTCCATACTCTGTAAAAAACTAGACATCACAACACAACAATCATTATGACAGCTTCTGGGTTTATGGATTTCAAAACTCTATTTGACTCTTTTTCGTATTCACAGTTGTACTTTCATCCCTGACATCTGCACACAGACACTGCAGCAGAGCGCCAAAGTACACTTTCTCCTCTTTGTCTCGGTTTTAAAGAATGCAGCTGCTTTCCTGGAACATTTCGGGCTCTGTTTGGACTTTAAAGAGTTGGACTGTGAAACTGACTGGTGATTAATATTTACACAGGCATTCAGGGATAATTCCATTAAAGGTCCCATATTTTAAAAAGTGAGATTTTTATATATATTATAAAGCAGGTCAAGGACAGGTTATATAAATACCGTGAAAGAATCAATCCACAGAGAAATGCACACAGCCCGTATTCAGAAACTGTGCCTTTAAACGAGCCGTCAGGACTTCTGTACGGTTGTGATGTCACAACTAGAAAGTGCCGCTACAGTGCCATTACAGACAGTCCCCGGCAGCAATGACGATGCAGACATGCAGAGAGAGCGCATGTGGAAAACCCAGAAACGCTGACCAATCAGAGCAGACTGGGCTTTTTATTAACGCGAACGTCATTAGTTTGGCAGGTATTTGGTCATTAACAGTATGACAATCATGCTAATGAATACAATTATTTTTTCAGCAGATGTCTTTGTTACAACATGATGGAGCTAGCAAAGCAGTTTTGTTTTAATATGTGCAGGTGGGATTTATTCAGTTTGGGAAATGCCACGGTCTCTACAAAGCTATAGCTCAAATTGGCTGGCTGACTAAACAGGGAGGGACTAGAAATCCTGTCTGTTATTTTTTTTTGTATTTCAAGAGCGAATTGCTCCACAATATGAATACGGATTGATTATCACTTATTTTGTTGGTAACTGTTGTTGTATAATCACAATATTACACTTGAGGAGGCCTACACTGCAGTGATGCACCTTTCGGACTTCAAAATTAAACCCTCTCATGTAATATGGCTTAAACAAACGTCTACGTTAAACGCTGATGCAGTTTTAAATGTTTTATGATTTCAGAAAGGAGGAGGTTAACCAATAATTTATATTAATCCTAATTTTTGTTGTCAAATTTCATATCCATAAATGCAGCTACCGAAATTAAGATTAAAAAGATTTAGTCTATAATAAAATATTGATTAACCTCCTCTTATTTAAATTTTAGATATCAGATCCACTTCTAATGGGAGGCATGAAAACCTTTTTATTGTGGCCTACTCTTCTGTGGTCTCATATGTTATAATTGTAAAAGTGTATTCATTTTAGTATTATGTGGGTGGTTTAATTGTTGAGCTATATTTTTTCACTTGGCATTAGGGCTGTGATGATAACCGCATCACTGCAATACCGGCGGTGACGTGCCACTACCGCGGTGATGACATCACTACCGCCATCACCGCATTTTCTTTTTTTGTTTTTGTACTTTTTGCTGCCGAAGGTTACAGGAGAACACGTCGTGTGATATTAAATATTATGAAAGCAACAATCATTGTTTAGTTATCCTCATCGACAGTGTAGGAGCCACATAAGTGTATGTTGTTTATGGTCTCATTTATATTATTTATTGATTATTGTGTTGTGCACTTGTATTGTAGGTGGTGGGCATTTTCATCGCGGTTTGAGCGGAAGTTATAACATATTTGTTTGCTTCACCTGATCACCTGGTGAGCCTGGGAGCGAACACTTTCTGTTGACCAATGTTGCGGCTGTAAGCGGTCCAACATAGTGTTGCCACGAGGGACTAAACACAGACATGCATAAACACACTGACGCACTCAAGGATTATATTGCAAGGATTTATTCCGCCACACTAACACGCAAATTTCGACTCACAAAGTAACTTTACATTTGGTAACTGCAGTGCTAGTTGTATTTTACGTGTGGAGGAATAAATCATTGCAATACAATTGTGAGCGCGTCACAGTGTGTTTAGTATCTCTCGGTGTACTTTGTTGTATTCTCTCCTATTTGAAGAAGTTATGGAGAGAGAAAAAAACTTGTCTTATTGATTTTTATTTGATGATGATGATTATTATTATTATTATTATTATTATTATTATTATTATTATTACTACTACTACTACTACTACTACTACTACTACTACTACTACTACTACTACTACTACTACTACAGGTAACGTTTAATATAATACACAGTTGGGAAGGCAAAGACGTTTCTCTGTTCTCAGCAGAGGTGGACATTACCGCTGCAGTGTTTACCATTGCACTTTAGCCTAGCAGCTAGCGGAGTTTCCTTCTGTTTATAGATTAATCCTGACAAAACTGCACGGTTAAATTTCAGCCTGCATGCACGTTTTGTAGCCTAAACAGAGCAGCTCATGTTGGTAGTGAGAGCAACAAGTTAGCGGAGTGACGAGTTGCCCTCTCTGCTCTCTGTCTGCACTCGCCATTGTTGCTGAAATGGAAACACTGCAATCTTTTTATAGTCTATGACTGAAACATATGTTGTATGGTTTAAGCTGATGCTTTTTCGGGGGTAGCGCTATTCACTCTACTGGCAGTATTGACAACAGATAAAGCCGCCGTGTCTTGAGAAGCTTGTCGTTTTATTGTTCAAGTTTAACTCACTTTACATCATCTTTGTTATCTCTTTTAACTCTCACTTTTATTCACAGCTGCACTCGTACACTACTCTCCGTTACCGCTCGCTCTCCTTGCGTGACCACACGAGCAATGACATCACTCACTTAAGGCACCCTGCTATTCTTGCTCTAACTTACGCTACTCTCTTAAGGGGGTTGCGGTTAACCGCCATACCGCGTGATACGTTGCTTCTTCACCGCGGTAAGAAAAAAACTATACCGTCACAGCCCTACTTGGCATACGTTTTTATGTTACGCTTGTCCTTTTTTTTGTTTTACGGTTATGAATTTGCAAATAAAGCATTAATAAAAAAAAAGTAAAGTCATCGCAGGTTTCATCAAATAAACAACAAACGTTAACATCAGGGAGACAACATTAACATCCACAAATCTGCCAACTAAAGGCTATGTATGGCTAGAGTTTATTTAACCCTCATGTTGTCCTACAAACTTTAGAAAAAGTGCCAAATAAAAAAGTCGAAACATTGAAAAAGTCGGGGAAAAGCCATAAAAATTTTGGAAAAAAAAGTGCCCAAAACATAAAAAAAAAAAAAAAAAAAAAAAAAACGTTGAAAAAAGCTACTTAAACACCAAAAGGTTTTTTTCATGGTGGACAGGAAGACAACACAAGAGTTAAGAGTTTAAACGGCGTTCAATTAATTGCATATATAGTATATATACTGATATAAAACAAAAATTTAAAACGGGTCAATTTGACCCTAAGTCAACACAAGGGTTAACCGTGACTTCATTTAGAAAATAATTTGCGATTTCGTATTCTGAACTTCTGAATTTACCGTTGGACACGCTCAGGTATGAAACGGGAGGCATGAGATGGGAGGTCTCCAGGCTGCAGCCATACACTCTTGGAACTCTCCCTCAAAACCACAAATGTGAACCTCATGGTGGCGCAAGAGGAAAAGTCAAGGGCTTCACCAAAGTCATTGGGATTCATCCTTCAAATTTCATGGTAATCTGTCCGATATTTGTCGTGATATTTCTGTCTGGATGAAAGTCGTGGACCAACAATACCTAGAACCAGGCCACTCGTGTGGCAAAAAAAAACTAAACACATCAGAGCTTTCAGATGGACACATGTTCTTTATATATTTTCTGGGGGAGTGTGGTGTCTAGGAGTTGCATTTACACAAACAAATGACCCAGTCTATTCTGGTTTATGGACAGAAAGAAAATGTACCGTAATGCAGAACACAGAAGAGGAACCACAAATCAGTCAAACTTCCACTGGACAGCCTTGGCCTCACCAACATGAACAAAAAAAAAACCCTGCCTGAGATGATTTCAGCACATACCAAAGGCTCCTGGCATTTCATGCAGAGTCGGACCAATTCCATGAAACAAAACCAGCCAATATTTAAAAAAAAGAAAAAGAAAAGAAAAACAGGTGGAAATCCAGAGAGTGGGTTCAACTAGAAGTTAAAACCAGAGCACCTCAGTTGAAAAAACATATTTTCAGGGAATTTGTTGGGCCGTGACTCTGTGCCATGAGAGCAAAACATACTTGGAGGCCAGGTCTGACCACAAGTGCGTCAGTCCATTCGCAGTGACTGTGAATGCCTTGGACTCTGAAGAATCAGTAGAACACACCGAGCAAGTCATCGTGAATGAGGTCTGAAACTAAAGAACCATATTCCTCCGAACATACTACATACATAAAAAAAATCTGTTCTGAAATTATAGTCAAACGTTCATTCTAAAAGGCTGGGGCTAGCAGACCGTAGATCAATTTTCGGTCTTTTGACTAATCAATTCATTGTTTCACAACTAAATGTTATATTGATATTTTCTGACTCAAAGTGATGACAGTACGCACTTCCCGAAATGTGAGACTGCTCCTTTAAGTCGGCGAAGTGATTCTGCAAACATCCCGTAATGATTTGTGCCCTAATGCCACAGCCATTTTAAAGACAGGAATATCTTGTATTGGATTGAAACTCTTTAGTGGATTAGATGGATGTCATTAGAGAAGACTTCAGAAAGCCTGTTAGCAAAACACGCGCGCGCACGCACACACACCTGAGCCAACATGCAGGAGTATATTTTGGTGTACTTGAAAGACAAAGACTACTCTGTCTTTGTTTAATAGCCCTGTGTGTGTCTGTAGTCCAAGGATATTTTCTTGTGAGAGTATATGCTAGCAAATATCCAAGAGGTCTTTGTGTGTCTTTGTGTGTGTGTGTGTGTGTGTGTGTGTGTGTCTCTGTTTCCAATTAGCTCCGATGAGTTTCTGTGTCTTACCTCCGGTCTCAACAGAGCTCAACATGAGAGTTACTTAGCAAACATGCACACCCGCTATGTATTCCCATGAACCCAGTGCTCTGTCCCCTGCTGTCCAGCAACACAGCCACAGACACACAGACACACAGACACACACACACACAGACACACACACACACACACACACACACACACACACACACACACACACACACACACACACACACACACACACACACACACACACACACACACACACACACACACACACACACACACACACACTCCTGCTGCTTGCTTGTTTGGACGACCATGGAAAGAAAGCGAGAGAGGAAACGAGAAAGAGAGAGGTGCAGACACTCCTAAGAGTACTATTTTTCTATAATATTTCTATAATATTAGTTTAATATTCCTAGTACTTTTCAGACTACAGGGATCGGTAGAATGAAAGAAAAAAAACGATGCTGAATAAAGTAAATGATAAAAGAGAGACTTTAGTGCACGATCCAGTGACGCAGCGTATCTACGTCACCTGGACAGGGTCAAGAGACAGAAACTAGCCGCTGTCTGGCTCCAGTGTCTCAGGCAGAAACACACCGAGAGATAAATAGTGGAAGGTCTCCGATTATTTACCATGGCCCTTAACATGGACCCTCTGCCCATCACTCACTGTTCCTTTGAGCTTGTTTGGATGAGAAACAGTGGCCTTGATGCAGAGAACGCTGTGTATGTGTAAATCTAAACGTCTTTAAGTGTTTTGAAGCTTTTTTTTTTAAAGCAGATAAAATAAAGTTTTATAAATATGTTTTGCGTGTACGTTGTATGAAAGATTATTATGGATTTTTTGCCAAACAACGCAACAAGAAAAAAAACTAAAACAAGTGCCTACCACAGGTCTAATGCGGAAATGTTGCATATACCTTTAAGAAACTGTACTGGTATTAATGGTACTATAGTAACAAGTTGTGATCACAGTTTTGGATAGGTGTTAGTAGGTAGTATATTAAATAGTACATTAATAGTGTAACTATTGAGGTAGTTGTAGTCTAGTGGCAGTAATAGTCATCAACTTTGAGGGAGCAGCCCAAAGTGATTGTAATAGTATTAGCTACTGTAGTACCAGTAGTAGTGATGGTATTTGTAGTAATATGTATCTATCCATACTTGATGTTAAGTACAAGTATGTACTATTATGTATGTATTATTGTGTATGTGTCCAAGCCCAAGTGTGAGTGGAAAGACATAACATGCACGTGTATGTAAAAAAGTTTGAGTGTGTGTTCATACGTTGCACAAGCCCATCTGTTGACAGCAGAGTGTGTGTGTGTGTGTGTGTGTGTGTGTGTGTGTGTGTGTGTGTGTGTGTGTGTTTGTTTTTGCAGCGATCAGCAGGATCTCCAGCTCTGAAGGATGCCGAGCTGCACAGCGGAGAGGAAAAAGTCTCAGAAAACAAATGGACTGTGGCTGCTATCAAGCTGCTATCTAACAAATGTTTTCACCAAGGGAAGAAAACGGCCCGATGCCCGAGTCAGTCACATAGCGCACGTACACCTCCCTCTCTCTCTGCATCTGGACTCTCTCCCATCCTCCCTACCCTGCGTCTTCAACAATCCATCTTTTATAGATTTGTCTGTCAGTTTTCCTTTTAAGGCAACAAATACTATTTGTATGTTTAAAAAAAAAAGAAAATCCCCCCAAAAAAAATCAGGAAAGCCAAAAGGAGTCAAGCCCAAATGAGCCGGTGAACAAGATTTGCACCATTATGTGTAAAACTTGAATTTTCCATTTGTCTCTAATCTATTAATCCTAAAAGCAGATAAGTGTAAGATCCTGCTCATGCAAAGAACATGCAACTAGTGAAGCCCTCATTTGCATTTTTCTAAAACACAAACATTTGATGTAATCATGCAAATGCATTAAATTAGTGAACATATAGTAAAACAAACATTGTATGTACAACTGTGATCCAGTTAGAAAAGTTAATATGGTATTATGTGCGAATGTATGGTAAAATGGTTTTACGGTCTCCTATGGCTGACCTCAGTTATAACGGTTAATAAAAAAGGAAGAAAACAATTGCAAAAGAATTAAAGGAATTCAATTGGGGAAAAAAACTCTAAAAATGAAGATAACAATGTGAATAATGATCCTGTCTTCTAAGATCAAGCCCGTCCATGATCTTGAAAGACAAACAGACGTTTAAGACAACTGCAACACAGACACGACTCCCTAAAGGGAAACGAGACCGGAAACGGACTCTTCCAGCTCATTGTTGGTACATCCCAACATTCACCAAACACTTTCCCCGCCATGATTCAGTCAAATAATCTACAGCAGCAAGACATTCGATTAACGAAAATCAATAACACATATTTGAATATTGGCAAAATGCTCTCGGTCCACACAAACACACACAGTCTCCTGCTGCTTGCACGCACACACTAGAGCTGTGCAATTAATCAAAATGTAATCGTGATTATGATTTTGGCTCCCAATGATCACAAAAACAATAAAAGATTATTAAAAAAAAACAATTATTTAGCTCATTACATTTTGCAAGTAAACTCTTACTTTCTCTTGTGCTCTGAATTAAAAAATAAAGTTTAAATAGGAAAAGTATTAAGGCAAATTTCACAGTTGTGTTTTTTTTACTGTTGATTTATTTAACTTTTTCCACTGTTTTTTAAGTTCAATAATTGCAACATCTTTCCAGAAGTCAACGAGTAATTGTGTTAAATTATCGTGATTTCAATATTGACCGAAATAAGCGTGATTATATTTTTTGCCATAATCAAGGAGCCCTAGCGCCCGCACACGCACACGCACACGCACACGCACACGCACACACCTCCCCTCCCCTCCCCTCTCCTCCCCTCCCCGGTGATGTTTCCGGTGATTGAGCCTGTGACTCTGGGAGCAAACACATCCCTGACGGCAGCGAGGGGCAGGACAGGAAGTGGCTGCAGACAGGGAAAGATGAAGTAGGAAGTAAAGAGGCGGGACGCTTCCCCGCTGCCAATCTGGGACCAGAGACGTCCTCCCTTCCTGTGTGGCTCTGAGACAGACACACATTTGTAATTACTTCTGTTGCTGGACAAACGCGGATACATTTATGGTGCAGCGGACCAGTTAGCGTATCCCACCAATTCCCAGCAGTTCTTTAAATGTCTATGATCATCACTATTACATTTAAAAAACCTAAAAGTCAAGTTTTGCCCAAATAATGTAGACAAACTCTGGATGTGAGAATCTGCATATCAAGCAAATCCAGGTGCCAGTTTCCGTTTGAGACTTTTTTTTTTTTGCATACACAATATGTGCTTCGTGGGCATGCAGTGGAGACAGGAAAGAGAAGAGCGACAGAAAGCGGGGCAAAATGTGACAAAAGGATTTGAGCTGGATTCACACCAGCAACATTGTGAGTTTGTGGTATGCGTGTTAGCCCGCTGAGGCAGCCGCAGGAAGTTTGGATCTGTGGTTTGTTTTTATCAGAGCAGCGCGGCTGGGAGGAAATCAGCTGCTGGGAAATTACCGAAAATGTTTTAGAGAAGAGGAGGGGTCTGGGGTTGATAAAGTGAGTCACACGGACAGCTCTAACTGTTTACCAAAACTCTTCTCTATAGGGATAGGGATCTATAGGGAGGCACCGATTGTGAAATTCTGGGCTGATACCAATTTAAAACAACAATTTGTCTGATAGCCGATGTTGATTTTTGTTTTTTACCTCGCAGAACATGGGAGTTGATTTTCTACCACTGCCTTGGTTGGTTAGTTTGGTGTCTGAAGCCGGTTAGGAACCAAAAAAAACGAACAAACAAAGTCACACAATTAAACTCATCGATCGAGCATCAGTCTCTGTACTCCTGCCTGCTTCTCCTAACTGGGGGCTGCTGTAGCTAATACACTATATGGATAAGTTCCTCATACAACTCCACTTCACAAAATCCAAACTATCCCTTGAACATTCCCAGATTCCCTGTGCTGTCAACTGCGATTGAATTTAAAAAAAAAAAAAAAAGGTCAAAAGCGCAGTATGTGGACATCAAACGTTACAAATAAATGTTCAAATGGAAAAGTAATCACAAGCAAAGATGAAGGACACTTTCTTTGAAAAAAAACCAACAACAACAACAGGTTATGAAGACAATCCCCATGCCTGTCCAATCAGAGACTTCAATCCACCTCTGACCTCTGTGGCTATTCTTAGCAAGCCCCAAATTGCTGCCCTCTGATTCACACACAGATTGGCTCCACCACTATCACACAATGGGGGGTCAATCAGGATCAGCTAACTGCTAACAGACAATACAAGTCAACAGGGAGGGTTAATGACTTTCGACCCGAAAGCTCGAGTCCTGGTTCGAACTACAAAAGGCACTTTTACTTGTGTTTTTATAAGATATTGGAGTATAATAAGTGTGATAGAGGCAGGGTCATTGTGTGGGTTATCTGCAGTGTAATATTTTGTCTGGTAATCAGTGAATATTACAGCACTATTGTTAATGTGACTTGCCAACTGTGAGCAATGTTTGTGTTTTTTAGACTACTATTTTTAACCATTTAGTCCAGGGCTTGTACATGCCAAAGACTCGCCCTCCTGGGCACTAAGAAAAAAAGGATGAAGTTGATTCCATTAAAAACAAAATATTTTAATCAAAAACAAATTTGTTTGGATTGATTTCAGTGAGATTTGAGAAGATACAACAAACTAAAAAGGCTGTTTTTGGATGTTTGAAACTAGATGAAGCATCATTTATTATTTCAATTTTCTTTTCACCGACATTTGTCAGTTAAGGACACTTTTGAAGTGCAGCAGCACAGCGAAAACAAATAAGCATTTATTTGACTTTTACTTGGTGCAACTGCCTAACTGATAGTTTCCCATTCGAGGACGGTTGTTTCGTCCACATTGGTGGCAATGTATTATACAATGAAACACAAAAATGCTCTAAAACAGGACAGTACATTATATGGCTGTAATGAATGTGTGGTTTTGTCTACAGTAGAGCAGAAGGGTGGACACACACACAGACACACACATAGGAAAAGGGTACAAAGGTAGTTTTTGTTCCCTGTGTCGCTGGAACTTCAGCTTTGCTTGGTCATCATGGATAAATGCCCCTCTTATCGAGCACAACGGGCACAGACAGACACAGACACACACACAGACACACACACACACACACACACACACACACCTGTGTAAAAAGAAGCCAATAAGCACCTTAATATTAAAGTTAGGAAAACCCATTAGGCTGTTTTTGTGTGCGTGTGTGTGTGTGTGTGTGTGTGTGTGTGTGTGTGTGTGTGCGCACGCGTGTGTCCTCGCATCATCTGTGGCAGCTGCCTGCACTGATAGTTGCTTTGTTGCTTTGTTTCCAGTGAGTGCTTCTTAATGAGGTCAAAGGCTATTTAGGGCCATTGGATGCTGACAAGGAGAAACAAGAGGTACCTTCATTACGGTCAGAACATGCGCACACGCACACATAAAAACACACACATACAAACGCTCATGCACTCATAGCTATTCATTACATTTGAGCAAGACAAGGTGCAAAAAGCTGTTGCTGGAGAAAGAGACTCTTTGTGTGTGCTAGAAAAATAGATGGGTCTACTGATTTCTATTTGGAGAGAGGGTGGGTCAATTAGATTTATCCATTAGCATAATGAGAACATTTGTGGCTACACACGTGCTTTCCTTTACAAACATAAATTACTGGGATGTTTTTTCTTCCTTCCAAGACGTGTCTCAGTAGGTTCACTTGTTTACATCCCCACTATGACCTAATTATGGTGAATAACAGCGACGTGGAATAACCAGAGGACTACATGTTGCGTTTCATAATCCTGTTAATGGTAGCCTGCAGGAAACTTAATGACGCAGAGAGTTTGAAAATGCGACCATTGCTCCATATGAAAAGTGAATGTGATAGTAGTCACAACTTTTAGTTTTAGTTGAATTACTAACTTGCACTGTTTCGTTAAGGCAGATAAAGCATGTTTGCAAAGTTAAATGTTTACATTTAGAGGTTATTCAATATATTCTTTCATCACAAAATATACTCTAAACCAAGCCATGTTTGCACAGTTAAATGTTACATTATGTTATTCTATTTTATTTTTATTTATTTATTCGGGACAGTGCACATTAATGAACAATCTAACATTTCTGTACAGACTGTAAATGAGCCAGGTTATAGCATAAATGCTAATTTTCACCTGTAGTCCCGAGGCAGTTCTATTTTTTATGTTAATAAACTACATTCTAAAGATTTACTAATGAACCCTCTGGTTTCTTCAGGCTTCAGTCATGTATCAGGATACTCTTCAAACTGGCAGCATTATCAAATTATATACGGTGATAAATATTTATATTGATCAATATGAAAAAAAAATATTGTGATCATATTTTTTACCATAATCGCCCAGCCCTAGTTCATCATGTTTTCTTTTTAACCCTCCGTGTCCTCCTTGACTACGTAGCAACTGTGTGGAGGAGGGGTGGGGATGAAGCGCAATCACAGAAGGCTTGTATCATGTGGAAGCACCGACAGAATTGTCGTCATTACTTAGAATTCCTCATGGGGGAGACAGAAACTACACATATAGCTTTAACGTACAGACAACATCACTCACTCATTCAAATTTAGATTTCTCCTTCAATACTACTACTGCAGAATCTTTTAACCAGACCTACGTTAGGCCAACGTGGTGAGACAAAGGGAGAACTTGCTTTGACGCGTGGTTTGGGCTGCCAATAAAACAATGTCCATACTTTAAATATCTTTCAGTGCTGTGACCACACCTGTGTACCTCTGGCTGTTGATTACCTATATGCATTCTGGTGACAATGCTCCACCCAGTGATCAAACAGAAAACTGCATATGCATTAATGTGACCCATGTGGTATATAAGCAAAACAAAACACAAAGTTGCATAATGGCTCCAACAACCACTATAAAATGTCACCGTAGTGCCAAAAAAGGAGAGAGGAGCCTGTGTTAGAAGAGACAGACAGCGAGGAACTGTCAACACTCATACCCTTCTCTCACACACACACACACACACATACACACACACAAACTCTCTTACTCTCTCTCTGAGTCACCTGCAGACAAACCCCTTTATTGAGAAGAAGGCGGCCATCTTTGATTAGATGGAGTGACTCAGCAGACATGAACACAAGGGGTTGTGTTTGTGTTTTTTATGTGTGTGTGTGTTGGCCTGTGATTTTGTGTGACAGTACAATGAATGAGCGCGTTTGTGTTCATGTGGGAATATGTGAATGTGGGCGACTGTGGCTACAACAGAGAGAGAGAGAGAGAGAGAGAGAGAGAGAGAGAGAGAGAGAGAGAGAGAGAGAGAGAGAGAGAGAGAGAGAGAGAGTGTGTGTTGTCATACCTCGTGGTCTGGTATCTCAGAGGAGAGAGTCTTTCCCAGAACCGCTGCCGTCAGGTAGGTCCAACAACGAGCCGTATTAGCCAGGTTATAACCTCCTGGTGAGGAAGAGGGAGACACAGACAGATATAAAGAGGACATTTTGTGATCACATGCAACATATTTGTCAGATGCTGACAGTTCCTGAAATCCAAATCTTTGTCTGACCATGGCTAAATACCGCCAACGTTGTCAAGCGAAAAGGTTTTTTGAAATGTAACTGTGTGGAACGGATTCATTTCAATGAATCTAGTCGCTTACAAGGCTTTGTAAACAGGACGTCGAGACAAAGACAATGAACTGAAAAAGAGAATGGGGGGGCGTTGAAATGAAGTGTTTTCAAATTTAGCCGGCGCAGCCAAAGTCTCTGACACGCTACAACAAACTAAGAAGCTAACAAGACCAAATGTTAGCGCGTGCTCTCACACACACACACACACACACACACACACACACACACACACACACACACACACACACACACACACACACACACACACACACACACACACACACACACACACACACACACACACACACACACACACACACACACACACACACACACACACACACACACACACACACACAGAAAGAGAGAAGGATGAAGAGGCTAGACTTGAGTGAAATCAAGAGAATGACAAGATCCAAGAAAAAGTGGAGGATATAACTGAGACAAAGTATGTAGGACAGAGAGGGAGGGAAAGAAAGGAAGAGAGGTGGGATTGTAGTTGAGTAAAATGGCTTCATTGTGTCGTATAAGTAGGGTATCATCTGGCCAAGGGCTGAGGGGTCTGGAACAGAGCATGGTGTGTGTGTGTGTGTGTGTGTGTGTGTGTGTGTGTGTGTGTGTGTGTGTGTGTGTGTGTGTGTGTGTGTGTGTGTGTGTGTGTGTAATCCGTGTTTGCGTAATTGTGCAGAAATGAGTGGATCACTGAGATTCAAAAAGGAAATACAAACACACATAAAGGACATGGTTAATCATCTACCTTTCATCGGATAGTATTTTAATACACTAAGTGCACGCTTATATACGGGAACACACATAATTAACACATGCATACACTCCAACACATGGACATCCATCTATACAATTACATGAAAAAACACAACCTCAGCCAGAATAATAAACAAACTCATACATCGTACCTCCTCCCAGCAGCAGTGTAGGTAGCTGCCACTCCAAGACATGCTGCAGACACTTGCCCACCCCCACTGGGGTCATGTTAAAGGAGCACATGGGGTCGCCCGCCATGGTGTCGGCACCTAGCTGCATGACCAACGCCTCCGGGTTAAACTGTGCACGCACTTCCTGCATTACTCTGCAAAACAAGACAGCAGTAAACGTGTTGTTACCCACTGATGATGTAGGCTGGGCCAATCAAGAGCCAGTATGTTTTAACTCAAAAATAATAAAGAAAAGAAAGAGAAAAGAAAAATCCCCATCATGCATTTTTTTATGTTTTATCAAAATCTGACCAGCTGTAGCTTCTGTCAGCATTCGACTATGGACCAGCTGTCTACAGTCAGTTCCACCAATCAGAAGTGACGGAACACCAGTCTACAGTCATTTCCACCAATCAGAAGTGACGGAACACCAGTCTACAGTCATTTCCACCAATCAGAAGTGACGGAACACCAGTCTACAGTCAGTTCCACCAATCAGAAGTCACCACCTAGAAATTATTTATGAGCTGTTTAATCATTCTCATCTCAGTGAGCAGTAAAGTATGGGCTACTGCTTGATTTCGGATCATTACATTCCTTAATTGCAAGACAAATAGAACAAATAAAACCTGGCATATATGATCAAATCTTCAGTATATGTTATAAAAACAATAACTGGTGGCTCTAAAAAATAAAAATAAAAACCTGAGTCTGGGAAAATCCATGACTTTCCTCTGAAACAACATAAAAAATACTTTTTTTCTCTTCAAATATATATATCCCTTCAAAATTCAATGATAGCATAGATTAGACCTACTGACTGTCATTGACTATAACACCGGACAACCTGGTGAAACTACAGTGGATATTTCAGGGGTTTCTGGCACTATACAGACACTGACGCCAAAATTAGCTTCAACAAAAGGAACTTCAACAAGAAAATCCCAAATTTAAGCCCTGACATGGAAGGAAATACCCTGCTGAAGTGTCCTTGATAAACCGCTGAAGCTGCATTAGCACCAAGGCACTGACCCTGACCTTTAATCTCTGGGTGGAATGCGTCAGGAGAGGGAAGGGAAAATAGAATTTCTTCTCAGGGGTCCTTGAGGAAAACATGCCTTTAAGGTTGCCTCTGAGCTGCTTAGGGAATTCCTAATACTTTACTGTGTGTGTGTGTGTGTGTGTGTGTGTGTGTGTGTCTGTGTGTGTGTACCTGGTAAAAATCTGGTAGTATCGGTCATCCTTGATGCCGTCCTCCAGCGGGACGTTCACGGCGTACCAACGGCCTTTACCCAGCCCCGTGTCACACAGGTCACCCGTACCTACACACATACACACACACTTATCTCACACTGTCTCACAATATAGGAGATTAGATTTTAAAACATATTGTAAATATATGCAAGTATCCACCTGGGAAGAATCCAGGAGAGAACTTGTGCAGGGAGACGGTCATGACTTTGGATGTGAAGCTGAAGGCATCTTCCACACCTGCAGTGAGAGAAGAAGAAAAAAAAAAAAAAAAAAAAATAAAAAGAAAAAATCTGCGCACTTCAACCTGTACACCCACACCAAATATTGTTGGAGGGATCTGCAGGTTTGCAGAAAAGTAAACATGTTTAACTGATTTCCAGCCTGATAATACATTGTTTGTGTGCGTACCATCTCCATGATGCAGGTCAACGTCTACATAGAGGACCCTCTCGTATTTCTCCCTCAGTTTGAGGATGCCCAACACAGCATCATTCACATAACAGAAACCTGATGCCTCATCCCTGGGAGACAGAGAGAGAGAGAAAGTGTGAGAGAGAGAGTGAGTGAGTGAGTGAGTGAGTGAGAGAGAGAGAGAGAGAGAGAGAGAGAGAGAGAGAGAGAGAGAGAGAGAGAGAGAGAGAGAGAGAGAGAGAGAGAGAGAAATAAAACTGTAGGGTCTGAAAGTCTGACCTTAGCATGGAGCGCCCCCGTCAGCCTCATCAGTGGAACTGATGAGGACAGCTGGAGGTGCCTAAAGTTCGTGGCATCTAGAGGTGGGCAATATATTGATATTATATCGATATCGTGATATGAGACTAGATATCGTCTTAGAATTTGGATATTGTAATATGGCATAAGTGTTGTCTTTTCCTGGTTTTAAAGGCTGCATTACAGTAAAGTGATGTCATTTTCTGGACTTACCAGACTGTTGTAACTGTTCTGTTATTTGCCTTTACCCACTTAGCCAATATATCCACATTACTGATGATTACTTATCAAAATTCTCATTGTGTAAATACTTTGTGAAAGCACCAATAGTCAACACTACAATATCGTTGCGGTATCGATATCAAGGTATTAAGTCAAAAATATTGTGATATTTGATTTTCTCCATATCGCCCAGCCCTAGTGGCATCCATCTATCTTCTGTCTGAACAGGTGGACTTACTTCTTGGCATGGTGCCACCCTCCTGCCCAGTTGATAGCCACGTCACACTTTTGGTCCAGCAGACACTGGGCTGCTGTCAGTGTAGCGCCCCCTACTGCTGCTGCATAGTCATATATCCCCTCCACCACTGGACAGTCATAACCTGGAGGAAGAGAGACACATGTAGAAAAACAATCAAATTAAGCCCATTTTGGCTTAACAGAGCCCACAATGCCATGAAACAGCACTAAGATATATTTTAAAGATGACTTTTTTTGTGGCATTTAAAGGCCTTTATTGTTGATAGGACAGCTTAGACTTGAACGGGGAGAGAGGGGGGGAATAGCACTAAGATATATTTGAGTGTTTTCTAAAATACTGCACTTGAATATAAATAAACAGGAATGTAAATCTTTTTTCCCTTAGCTTGAAACTTTTTTTTTCTGCACAGGCAGCACTTATCAAGTCTAAATCGTGCCGTCATAAAAGAGGATAGTAGGATGGTAAAGGGATTTGAAACAAAACAAAGAAACAATGAAGTGTGATGTCAAAATAAATGAAAGAGATGACGGAGAGTGATGGTAAAGAGAGAAATGTCTCAATCCGGGAAAAGGTGGAGCAGTTTGCTTTTGTAACAAGACGGAAGGATGAACCCGAGAGGTGTGCAGAACACAAAAGGAGGAAGCAACAAGAGGGATGACTCCAGGGCATAAAGAAACGCGATAATGGATGAGGGCGAATGAAAGAAGGGAGGGAGACGGATAGGGAATGAGTCAAGGAAACGAAAACAAGGAGGGTGGAATTGAAGATTGGTCTAAAGTTAGAAATGTAAACTTTGGAGAAGGGTGGACTTCAAGGCAGCTCGTCCAAGAACAACAGACCCTGGTGGGATTGTTTTGACCGTGTCCCACCCAGTTGAGGTTCAGCTGAGTTGAGGCGGGACATTTTTATGTATTCCTATCTCAACCAGAGTATACAAATGATGTGAAAAGGACAGCAAGGATGCTATGCAGATAATACTTTCATTTAGGTCACTGAGAAAGAAATGTAACCCCTTTAAAACTAACTAAAATGTCTGTTACAGTAAGTACAATTCAAAACCTTGACATTGTACTGTGTACCCAGCAGGCTTGTGCACAATTCAGAATTGAATTGAGAATGACTCCTAAATTCCAATTCAATTCTTGAATTTGAATTGAATTTGAATTGATGTCAAAAACAGGATCTAGAATTACAATTCGAATTTGAATTAAAGGAAGCAGAATTGCAATTCAATAAAAATTCATATACATAATTTAAGGGAAGTGTTTAACAATGAAGCTTTACAATGTATGTCAGATATGATTGCATTACATATTCTATAAGCGATATTAGTCTGAACTACTTGTACAGATTACATTAACAGGAAATGTTTTCCCCCAGCAATGAATGTTAAAAGCTCTAGTCACAGAACAAATAGTTAAGTTTGATTTATTGTAATTGTAATTTTGTGGAACATGATGGAACATGACTCCATTTCCCAGAATGCTTTACTTTAACCAAGTATTTAAAATTGTTGCCAAACAATGTGAGGTGGACATTTGTTTGAAAGCTTCTTTTCTACACAATTTGATGGTCAACACTGGACTTCTTAAGTTTCAGAAGTACCTTATAACTTCAGATTACAAACATTTATAGATTTGACACCTGTAATAACAGCGACATGGAAAATAATGGCAGGCCTAAAAGGTCATCTGTACTAGTTCATTTTGAAGAACCAACTCCAACACTAACACCTGGAAACCACAGAGCCATATGCAAGCACTGCAGTGCTCCAGTCTGTGGCTCCATCAAGGCTACTTCAAATTTCAAAAGGCATCTACAATTTTGAAAACCATCTCTTTATGGTATTATGCTACTGATATTTGATATCATCAGTCTTGGGGTCACTACTCAAGAACGTGTAATACACATTATTCACTTTAAAAAAAAAAAAAAAAAAAAAAACATAATGCATTACCTTACATGTTATTCTCTCTGCATAGTAACTCATTACATTACTGTAGCGCAACACAGCAAGAGCCTGGCATATAGCTTATAAAGGGCTTAAACACACCAACTCACAACAACAGTAACAGTAACATTAATGTGTTACATTACTCAGTTACAGACAAATGTGATTATATTATGGCATTACTCCATAAGGAAGTAATGTAAAGTAATCCCCCAACACTGGATATCATACGTGTGTAAAAGCATGCAAGCACACTTTTTTCTTATTACTTATTGTAAATCAAGAAAACTATTCCATTGTGGAATTAATAGAAATATTTGTTCTCTGACAGAGTGATCTATATTTTGGAACAAAATGTATGCAGGGTTGAGGAGTGACTAGTTAAGTGTAATGAAATTATGTTATTAAATTACAAAATTAATGTAATTGTATTTAGTTGTATTACGGAGGTAAAATGTGTACTTTAATTAATCAAATCAAAAGGAAATTGCTTTGCATTGATAAATATTGGTAAGAAATTACATTTCCAAAGTAACCTTCCTAACACTGAATGTATGGGAGATTCAACACATTGTTTCTGTTGTGTGACTGTGTGGAATTTCTCTGAATTGTCATGAATTTAATTCCACTTCCTGTCATTCCAATTCCAATTCAACTTCCTGTGGGGCGGAGTCAATTCAATTCAAATTCATGAATTGAATGGAGGCCAATTCTGAAATTCTGAATTTTGCACAAACCTGGTACCCAGACATAAGCTTTTTGGATCTTGTGTTATAGTACCCTCTGCTGCCGACAGACAAGCACTGCAGTGCTTGTTTCCTCATTAATCCCTCTATTTTTTATTATGCTGTGATGAACAACGGCTACACAAAAACATTGGTATTAAATCGGTCTGTAGTGAATAAAAAGGATCATCCAGTACTATTTTGAGACAATAAATGTGTCCATAAATGTTCTCTTGTAACCCGAATTCTGCTGCAATTCATGATAAATTGTTAAAGGTGTCCTATATATAGTATAGTGTTTTCAATGGACACTCTACTGAGTCTAAGTCCTTTTCCTGGCTCACTGCTGCATATAGGATTTAGGTTAAAATGATTACACTTAAGTACTTAAGTCAGGCTCCTGCATATGTGGCAACTTTGCCCATATTTTTCTAAGACCTCACCTAAGTCCTTAGCATCTAAACTATGGAATGCTCTGCTTCCACCCTTATGGTCTGCTGTTTTTGTGGATTCTTTTCAAAATCAGATAAAAGACATACCTGTTCAGACAGACGTTAGGTTGACCGGTCTGCATTTTCAATATTATTGTGTAATAATGATTGTCTATCGCGTTCTCACCATGCATTGTGTTTCTTGTGTTTGTAAAGCACTTTGTGACTTATGTCTGTGAAAAGCGCTTTATAAATACATTTGACTTTCTTACGCACTGGATTCCTACATGAAGCAGCATTGCAGATGGGTAGAATTAACAGATTCCAGTAACAAAGGTGAATAGATTATTTTGGCTGGTAAAAGTTAGCGTCGGCTCTTCTCACCCAAGCCGTAGTCGACTGACTGGGGGTCATCGTTGTCTCCATCCTGGCTGATCTTGTGAAGATGCTCCAGGTAAGAGTCTGTGTGGAACTTGGCCATGTCCTCTATGGTGGCCACTTGAGGTTTAACGGTGCTGCAAAGAAAGGGGGGCGGGGGGGAACAAAAACAATAATAATGGTACATGCAGCTCGGACAATAACTGGTTGTTTAAGCAGTGGCAGAGCAACTCATGCTGCTGACAATTAAAATACTGTATGTAAATAAAACTACAGTAATCCGCAGACAACTATAGGCGCTTCATGGGATACTACGACCTGGTGAGACATCACTTTCAGATCAGAAATGACCAAGTGTGCAGCTTAAAGCTACAGAAATATTGGCACCAAACACAGCCAGCAATAAAAGAAAATGCCAACTGCACAGAAACTGCTGAATCAACGCAATAAATACTGCATTGATATAGTGCAGTGGAAATTGCAGGGATCAGGATATGGAGGGGGGAAATTACCACAATCGTCCTCCTTAAGTTTAAAGAAAAGCGATACAAGCTGTGAGCTCAGTGTCCATTTTCCAATGTTCAAAGCAAACTTTGATGTAATAATCTAATAAAATGGAGAAGTAGAAAATGGCGAGGAAAACCACCAAACCATCTTTGGAAATAGTATGTCTTACTGTGCTGGAGATGAGAAGTATAATCAATAAAAGGTAGAGGCCAAAATATGTCAGTGGTCATACGGTGTGTGTGTGTGTGTGTGTGTGTGTGTGTGTGTGTGTGTAGTAATGGTCTGGAGGGGTGTTTCATGTCTATGTTGTTGTACGGGATGAGGTTAGGGCAGTAAGTTGTATTACTGTATGTTTATGTTTGCCTTGTTCGGCTTTGTTGTTCTTGTTTTTAACCGTATGTCTATTATTTCTGTGTAAGTACTTTGAGAGCAACAAAAAGCCGAAGTCAAAATGTTTTAACCTGGCCATTAAAACTGATTCTGATCTCGTGTTGACATTAGCTTCCACTCACCTCATGTGTTTAAGGAGTCCATAGGCTTCTATCAGTGAGTGGACCATACTCGCCTGGAAATGAACACGAAATTAAAAACACAGACTGGAAAATGATAACAACAAAGCAGGCGAGCTAGTGAGTAAAAAGCCTGGTGGCAAACTAACGTTAGCTCTTCCAACTCACCCGGTTTGGCACTTTGGATAAACTGTCGCAAGTCTCGATGTATTCCGGGCTGTAAACATACGCGACCTTCCGTTTACCGCAGCTGTCATCATCACTGTCTCCCCTGCGACTCATTTACGTGGTTTAAAATAGAAATTAGTTGACGAAGAATTGAGCTAAAAGAAATTCACTGTGATGAGAGATGCGAGCGGCGTCTTCTTCTCAGGTGTGGTGTTACACCGTCAACCTTCCCCCCGGTAAAGTCGGTTCACTACTCCGTTAGACGTTAAACGACGATGATAAAAGTTGAAATATATACATGTATTTTGAGCAATTTTAACTCGTTTGAAAGACGGACATTTTGGTAACGAATGGGACGGATATGCTGAGCTGCTTCCTAACGGTCACAAGCTGTGAATCCAACGACCGTTCCGCGCGCGGACGTTTCTTTACAGTGGAGCGTACGCGGAGGGAGAAGCATTCTGGGATTTCTTGTAGTCTTTTCGCTTTTCTAGCTAACGACATAAAGTTTCAAAAAAGTTTGAGGCAAGATGAATAGAATAGGATAAAAATAAAAAGAATATATAAAATATAGGTTTAATAAAATAATAATTGTTTGTGTCAACGTTTTAGTTAAGACACGACTTAGTAGGCATATTACACTATTTTCTCCACTTTTTGTCATTGTTAGATGACAAATAAGACATCAAATACAGTCCACTCCTCAAATTTAAAACCATTTTCTGCATTTCTAAATATAGTGGGGTATACACTTGTTCTCTTAATACATCCATGGGTACACTACTGTCAAGTTATTTACAAGTAATAATAGCTTTTCCGGTTGAGAAAATAAAAATATGTATTAACAGTTAAGCACTGATAGGCCTACTGCAGTGAAGGTATAGTAAAAAGTATATATATAAACATGCAGCAGAAGAAGTGTTCTTATTCTTCTTAACGTAACTTAATTTTAATGTTTTTGTGGGGGTGTTTGGGAAAGGATACTTCAAAAACAGTTGCATGACCCATATGGTGGTATAAAAGCTAATGTTAGGACCATAGACTGTAAAATATCTATCTGTTCTATCATTAGGACACTATATTTTCTTCTTTCTTAATCACTTTTGCGTTTCAGTTCCACCCGTCGAAAAATGCCGTCTGATGTCAAAGTAAAGTAGTGAAAATATTCTAAATTTAGCATACACTTTAAGGGATAATTGGCCGAGTTTAAACCAGCTCTGTTTCATTGCAGTGTGTGTGCAGATGAACGGTTCCCTTCGTGGTAACATTGTATCTTGAGGTTGTTTTTTTTCTCGGAGTGATACTTATTGTGCAAAGGAACTTGAATTATAACCGTTGTATATGGTTATTATATCACAGCTAGAACCAATCAGATTGCTTGATTTGAGCTACCCGTTTTATAATATTTTATAATATACTGTATATTTTATTTTAGGACACTGTTTGTTGAAATAATGATATCCGCCTCCTCCCACAATGCGTAACTTTAAGTTATGAACTTAAACTGCACTTAGTCTTCATGTCCCCAGCAAAAAAACAGTAACTTTATAGTAGAGAGAGTGCACAGCTCTTTCTGACACGCTTTTATTTTGAAGGCAACATCTCTTATTGTTCCTGCTTCCTGTGACCAGTTTACCGCAGGTAGCAGCTTCAGGTTTCAACCGTTTCAACACTTGCTGGAACTTCTTCGCTGCCAGCGTTGAGCTGTGTTTTTAAAAGACAGTCAGCCAGGCTGCAGCTTTTCTAGTCGCGTAGAAAGCTGCCCTCCTCTTTGCTTTGTGGACGATCGAGAAGCGCCGAAGAAATGACTTTAATGTCGAGGATTTAGCGAGTTTGTGTTGTTGAGTACTTGAAGCCACCTGAAACTGAGCAGAACTGTTGACTAGTTGTCACAATGAGAAGCAGGAGCAACTCGGGCGTTAAACTGGACAACTATGCCCGGATAGTTCAGCAAACTATCCTGCAGCACCAAGTGAGTATTTGTTTCTTTTTTTTTTTTATCACATTAAAAGTTAATCCAAATTGACGGTATAGTAACGTTAGTTGCTTCAAACCTGCAGGCAGGTTATGTTAGCTTGTTAGAGAGAACACAAACTCCAATGTTTTCATGCATGGACTAGTTAAAGTAAATTTATATTGCGCAAGGCATACACACACACACACACACACACACACACACACAGTACTTGTGAGTGTGTGTCTTAATTAAATTACATGTCATTTAGCTGATGCTTTTATCCAAAGCGACTTACAATTACTACATATGTCAGAGGCTGCACACCTCTGGAGCAACTAGGGGTTAAGTGTCTTGCTCAGGGACACATTGGTTGATTTATCGCAGTGGGAATTGAACCCAGATCTCCCACACCAAAGGCATGTGTCATATCCACCGCGCCATCACATGCTTTGAGTCATTTTTCAAGTTTTATAAGAGATGATTTGCACTTGTACACTTCTAAAGACCCTCATTAACATACATCCTATGCTCTTAAGTATGGATATTATACCCATATGGGATTGTGGCACCAAACCATTGGCATTCATCTGCAGCTACAACAGCCTCCACTCTTCTGGGAAGACATTTTTTAGGAACCTGACTGCAGGTCAAAAACCTATTTTTTATTGACCTGGCTTTGTGCACATGGGCATTGTCATGTTTAAACAGGAAAGGGTCTCCCCCAAACCAGCACAAAGTTGGAAGTAAAAAAAAAAAAATATATATATATATATATATATATAGATATAGATATAGAGAGAGAGAGAGAGAGAGAGAGAAAAAATATCATTGTATGCTTTAGCTTAGCATTACCCTTCATCTGAACTAAGATGAAACATGAAACACTCCAGCCATACAGTCCTACTAAAAGTCCACATACTTTTGGCCCTATAGGAAATGCAAAACTACAGGCCAGACCCCAAACCTTATCCTAAACTTAATCTGAACATACATGTAAACCCTCAAATGGTCTTTTAAAGAAGTCAGGACCAGACAAAAAAGTCCTCATAAGGTCTAGAACTCAAATTGGTCCTCAGAAAGATAGTACAAGAACACATACACCTCATGTATTTTCCGTGTGTTCCTATAGGACAGCAGGTTACAGAAAGTATTTGGAATCTCAAGACACAAATAGAGAAAATCCAATGAATCAGTTAGATGCTCGTGGAATAGAGGCTTGGTAAGGGGGCAGGACTCAGACTCTCTGTAAAGGGTATTTCACAATACAAAAACTGTCCCAAATGGCTACCAGTCAGCATACAGGTCACTGCTCAGATGGATCACTGCACTAACAATCAAATGTGCTCACTGAGAGCCGAGGCTTGCTGCAGCAGTTGATAAAGAGTAAGAAAATGTATTGACAGTAAATCTATCTGTCTGTTCTTCTGGGGGTATTATATGTCTTAGCCAGAGATCTGCAGTGTGTAGTCAACAGTCCATTCCATTAGTAAAAGAACCAAACACACGCTACTCTAAAGACATAAATCACCCTAGTTACACTCACTTTTACACGAAGAAGAAGGTACATCATGTTGACTTTCTTGCTGGTGTATTTCTGCAACTTACCCAGAAGCCACATCCGTCTCTGTTAATGATGAAACTCATCTTGATGATGAAAGACTGCCATTAGGTCTCAGTTAGCTGTAATTAAAGTGACATTTTATAACTTAAACATCAGGAGAAATGATTATTTAGTGGCTCTTCTTGACCAACAGCAGTTACAGAGAGGGAAAAGATATATTAAATATGGTACACAAAGATCACATTTTATTCCAGTTCCTCAGCGAGCTGCATAGTTTCAACTTTCTTATTTCCTTCAGTATTTTGCTGTTGTGAAGGATTGTGGTCTCTATTTACAAAAAGAAGCAACTGAGCTTATGGGTAATGTAGTTAAGGTTGCACATTTACATAGGTAGATTGTCTAAACTGATGTGAAATGAGAAAATACCTTATATAAAGCTAATACGTTTTTAAACAAATTTTCACAGAAAAATAATTATTTTTTATTTTTTGAAAGGAGCAGATTTGTCTTAATAGATTTATTTTATTTTATGTTCCAATGCAACCAAAAGTTGTATTTTCTGCTACAACAAGACAATCACAGTTTACATTTAGACCCTCAATTTGAAAATTTTCACAGACGCCACCTTCTCTCATGTGTGTGTATACCTGCTTTTTTCTTAGTCTTGTGAAGTAGTTTTTTCACATATTCTTGTCAGATTAACCAATGATAACTATTAGTTACTTGCAGTCCTAGTTCATGGATTAGTAAATGAAAACAAAAGGGGGACAATGCAAACATGCACTTGTCCCTCAAAGTAATACTACAACAGTTAAAGTGATGGTTCGGAGTAATTTCACCCTAGGGTCTTTTGCACCATGACCTCGAGCCAAACACCCCCCCAGAAGCTTTTTTCACCTGGGTCTAACATTGGGAGAGTTAGCGTAGAGCAGCGTTATCAGCTGAATAGCTTAGTGCAGGGGCTAATGGACCCACGTTTGTATCTCGTAAATGACCCCACTAATAATGCCCGAAATGATACCAAACTTCTACAGGTTATGTACTCATAAAACGATGGATTGGAAAGTTTGTAAGTACACCAGAAGTTTATGAACACTTGCCTGCTGGTTTCTGCTCTCTGCTGTTGTTGCTGCTGCCGGCAGTAAGACGAGTGCTTAGGGCCGTCTACAAATTACAACACCGAAAAGAGATGCAACAAAAATATTTTTTTATTTAACTTTTTTTTTTAACTAAGTGCTGTAGTATAACTAGCAGGAGACAAGTAATAACTGAGGTAAGTTTGGAGACATTACCTTATTTAATCATTAAATTAATAAATATTTTAGGGCCGGGACTCAATTAAAAAAATTAATCTAATTAATTACAGGCTTTGTAATTAATTAATCGAAATTAATTGCATTTTAATTCCATAAATATTTGACCTGAGAACAGTGAGAAGTAATTTTTTTCACATGGATTTTTAGTATACCATTGAATAATAACTGAATACATAAGCTTAAGCAACACAATATTGTTTATTTTTGTTCAACCAAGTCCAGCAGACCAGTGCAATTTTTGCCATTAAGTGTAGCAATAGCATATTTAGAAATATAATACATTTCAGAAATTCAGGTAGCCTATAGGTAGGTAGACCTTCTGTAAACTATGTTTTTTTTTTAAGTAAAACACAATACTTTCAAGTACATTCAGACTTGGTTACCCTGGTCCTTAAACCAGTCATCTGGTGGAGTGTAGGTTGGGTGGGGGTCCTTGTACTCGGAGTTGTGCTAACGTCCACGCTAGCTGCTAAATGTTTTGCGTCGAGGTGATACTTGAGGCTCGATGTGCTGCGGTGACATGCACATTCCTTGTTGCATAGCTTGCACACAACCATGCTCTAATCGACGCTTCCATCCGTTCGTTTTTTATAACAAAATTTCCCATCCACGGAGCCAACCAAAGCGGTCTCGTCAGCTTCTTCGTTCATGTTCACTGTGGTTTGTTGTTGTCTGAAGCATCTGAAGCAGGTCTGAAGTCAGGAACGCTAGTTGGTGCTCCAGTATAATCGGTCCGCCGAAACTCATCCAGTGAGAAACGTCCCGCGGTGCAAAAATAAGTGTGATTAAAATGCGTAAAAAATGTTTAACGTGTTATTTTTTGTGTAATTAATTAACGCATTAAAGTCTGTAATTAATTAATCTTAATTAACGCGTTAAAGTCCCGGCTCTAAAATATTTTTGTTGTATCTCTTTTCGGTGTAGTAATTTGTAGACAGCCTTAAGCACTCGTCTAACTGCAGGTAGCAGCAGCAACAGAGAGCAGAAGAGAGCAGGCAAGTGTTCATAAACTTCTGGTGTTATGAGTGCATAACCTATTTGTACTAGTGTAGAAGTTTGGTATCATTTCGGGCATTATTAGTGGGGTCATTTACGAGATACAAACGTGGGTCCATTAGCCCCTGCGCTAATAAGCTATTCAGCTGATAACGCTACTCTACGCTAACTCTCCCATTGTTCGACCCAGGTGAAAAAAACTTCTGGGGGGGTGTTTGGCTCGAGGTCATGGTGCAAAGGACCCTAGGGTGAAATTACTCCGAACCATCACTTTAAACTAAATTGTTTGCATGTCAAATGTAATCCCATTTTGACTTTGAAATTTATGAATTATAACCAGTTTTCTTTTTCAAAATAAACATCAATTCCCAGGCTGTTTTACTAAAATTAAAAAAACATATTCTAGCTATATATTCTGTTGAGCTGCACAAGTAAATGTGGAGCCCCTGAAGCAGTTCACCTCTACATCAGTGTCGGAAGTGTCTTATTTGTTTGTGTTAACTGCCGACCTGTGACCTTTGACCCCTCTGTGTGTGTCCAGGATCCAGTGACAGGTCTTCTGCCGGGCAGCGCTGAACAGTCTCACTCCTGGGTCA
Source organism: Perca flavescens (assembly GCF_004354835.1). NCBI lineage: Eukaryota > Metazoa > Chordata > Actinopteri > Perciformes > Percidae > Perca > Perca flavescens. The sequence goes on from NC_041349.1 coordinate 13,223,814, forward strand.
GAGACAATGTTTACTGCGTCCTGTCTGTGTGGGCGCTCAGTCTGGCCTACAGGAAGAACGCCGACAGGGACGAAGACAAGGCCAAGGCCTACGAACTGGAGCAGGTAGGTGTGTCTCTAGAGCTGGGCCATATGGTCAATCAATTATAAAAAAAAAAACCATATGGTAAAAATCAATTATCGCAATATTTTTGACCAAATACATCAATGCCGATATTGCAGCAATAATGTACTGTTGACTATTGGACCGTTCAAAAAAATCTTAACACAATGAGAGTTTATATATATATATATATATATAATATTTGATTGTTGATTATATATAATCACCAATAATGTGGATACAGTGACTAAGTGGGTAAAGGTACATAAAAAGTTCAGAAAATGAAATCACTTTACTAGAGGTGGGAATCACCAGAGGCCTCACGATACGATATCACGATACGATATTATTGCGATTTTAAACATATTGCGATATTCTTCGATATATTGCAATTTTTTAACCTTTTTTCCAACTTCGAGTTGTTCCCAATTTCAAATGATGTCCCCAAAAGAAAACTGACAACACATTATAATAATAGATCCATACTTGGCGTCTGTATATCGCTACAGTATTGCCACGGAAAATATCGCGATACAATGCTTTATCATTCCCCCAACCCATGCACTTTACTGTAATGCAGTGTTGCGGCTGTAAGCAGTCCAACAAAGTGCTGCCACAAGGGACTAAACACCGAGAGATGCATAAACACACTGTGACGCACTCGAGATTGTATTGCAATGATTTATTCCTCCACACGTAAAATACGACTAGCACTGCAGTTACCAGATGTAAAGTTACTTTGTGAGTCGAAATAAGTGCCCACCACCTACAATATAAGTGCACAATATAATAATCAATAAATAATATAAATGAGACCAAAAACAACATACAATATGTGGCTCCTACAACTTGTGACCTATCGATATTACGATATCCAAAAGTTAAGACGTTATCTAGCCTCATACATCAGTGTCGATATAATATCAATATATTGCCATGCCCTTTGTGTCTGTGTTTGGGGTTATGAAAAAGAAGTTATGGGACTTACTTCAGTCCCAGTGCAGTGTTTCTCTCTGCCGATTCAGGTCTCATGTTTCTCTGCCTGAAAACCAGGAACGATGTGTTTTTAAAATGCTGACATTCAGCCATTTCTCTCTCTTTCTCCAGAGTGTGGTGAAGTTAATGAGAGGCATCCTTCAGTGCATAATGAGGCAGGTTTGTATCTCAAAGTATTTTTTGACACCCTTTCTCATTTTGCTGATACTCCTTGAGCTCTAGAAAATGATTTTGACACACACCTTTTCCTCCGTTTCTTTCTCTCACACATACAAAGACACACAGGACAGGTTAAACTGCAGCTAATGCACCTTTTTGTTTTTTTAAGCCTAATTTATTTATTTATTCCTACTTCTTCTCACGATCGAGAAGAGTTCTGCTACCACATTTGGAAAGGTTTTAGTTAAATGTAATTTGTTCATTCTCAGTCTGTATTCATACATGTTGTGGCGTAAACTAGGCGTTGCATTAATCTGATGAGGTAACAGTTAGTAATTCCTCATCATACACTCATTAATGCAAGAATATATAAAAGAAAATAATGTCTGCTTTGGTCTGAATTTGTGGGTTCATCACTACATGCAACCCAACCAAAGTTTTAAACGGGCAACATATATACTGTAGCACCTTTCATCTAATCCATCTTCTGAAGATTCAACTATGAAACTGTAGATAAAATAAGCACATGTAATGAGAATTAAATTCCTGAAAAATCCAGGTTCTTCATCACGTCGATGCATATTTTACCGACGTACTTTGTAATACAGTCGGAGACATTAAAGGATGTTTATCACAATACAAACAATAATCTCATGGTATATGTTGTGTTATTGCCCTATATATATATATATATATATATATATATATATATATATATATATATATATATATATATATATATATATATATATATATATATATAAAGTTACTGCTCCGATACTTAAAATATCCTCCATATTGATCACAACTGCATCATGTTAAATCTTTATTCAGCAGTATTTGCCTCCTCATGATTTCTTTTCGTTGGGTACGTTATCACTTTCCTGCAGCTGGATAAGGTGGAGAAGTTTAAATACAGCAGAAGTACCTCAGATTCACTCCATGCCAAGTACAACACCAAGACCTGTGCTCCGGTTGTCGGGGACGACCAGTGGGGTCACCTGCAGGTCGACGCCACCTCACTCTTCCTGCTCTTCCTCGCTCAGATGACCGCATCCGGTAAATGTGCAACAGAGAGACATTTTTGCATGTTAAATATTGATGAATCTTTGCAGTATAACTACAGTATATACTTGAGTTACCTGTTATACCCGATACATGTTTTGTTTTACCTGCAGTTACGACAAACAACTACTTTTTTTTTCGGCTTTTCCACCTTTAATTTTTGACAGGACAGCTATTTTTAGATTTGAAAAGAAAAGTGTGTGAATTTTAATTCAGGTTTTTTGATCTTCATCCTGCCTGTTTTGTATCAATTCTTGCTCTACGAAAAGTCTTGTCTTTAGCAAGAAAAACCACAAAAAACTGTTGACACATTAGTCTTGTTTTAGTCTTCATCAATACACCAGTTAACAATACCTTTTGTGAACAGGTTAAGTTGAAGTTTTAACCAAGACCAAGTTGGAGCACTTTCGTCAAACTGCCTCAAGCTCAGAATCCACCTGGCTGATTCACTTCAGGGTGTCGCCAAACAGAACGAAACGACATCTTCGAGATTGTAACTTTAACCGTGGAATACCTTAATAAGTTGTCCGGTACTGTCTTTGTGTGTCTACCAGGTCTCCATATTGTCTACACCCAAGATGAGGTGGATGTAGTTCAGAATCTCATGTTCTACATTGAGGCGGCTTACAAAGTGGCTGTAAGTGTTCGTTCATTGTCAAAACAAAAATCACTTAAAGGACAAAGCCTCTCTATACGGAACCCCCTCCATTCCTGGATCCAGTTTAATAATTGGTGATTCATTTTCTGGAGATCTTTTCTGGAACCGTTAATGTCCCATTTATGCTGTCTTCTTCTTTTCTGGCTCCTCACAGGATTATGGGATGTGGGAAAGAGGAGACAAAACCAACCAGGGCATCACTGAGATTAACGCCAGCTCTATAGGCATGGCCAAGGTTGGTAATACACACACACACACACATACATAAACACACAGATTCAGAATACTCCCTCAGGGAAATTGTTCAGTCAGATTTGAGGTAAATGAATGAGCAACAAAAGAGATAGTCAATACGTGACATCAGTGTTGTGCCTGAATGCGTTCAGTGAACTCTTTCATTTTTTGGGTGAACATGGACTGAACGTACTGTATTACTGACTGAGGAACGTTACTGTGAACTCGTTCATTCTGGTGTCTGTGAACGGCACGCTCTCTCAGTTTAACTTTGTTCAATAGATTCAGCCAGATTTTTATAGAGCCTTCCAGGCCAAAACCCGGCTAAAACACACCGTAAACAGGCCTAAATGTGTAGCGGAAAAAACACCCAATCTGGCAACACCAGCCACCAGTGTCGCACCGCCGCATGCGTCCTCAAAACAAAAAGCAGCATGGAGGCTTCGTATGATCATTTAAACAAGTTTTATGAACTTTCCCAACACTGCGTGACACAAAAAATAAGTAAAACTAGGTTAAAAAGTAAGATTGGGTTAAAAGATTATGTTGCTTAAACAATGGATTGTACAAATGGTATTGTAGTGCAGTGTCAACATAAATAAAGTACAGTATAAATATATAAGTACCAGCAGTGAATAAATAACGGATATTGCTCATGTAACGGAGTAATTATTGTACATAATTGTCCAAGAATATTTGAGATTGAGACGTGATGTGAAAGCTACGTTTCACTTGACTGAGTGCGGTGTTAGAGTGAGGAGAGCGGTGGGGAGAGGTACAGTAGCTGGAGGAGAAAACAGCCGGAGTGCTGAGTGAGAGCACAGCTTCCCTCCACAGAGACGGAACAGGTGCTCCAGTAAAAAAAAGAAATCTCTGGCTCGGTGGAAGGTGTCTAGTCACCGCGGTGGCCTTTTAAGCTGACCTTTAGACGGCCCAGACTCTCCAAACGGACTCCGGGTCAGACGGAGGGACTTTTGTTTTGGTGCTGAAAGTAGCAAACACCGTAGCACCAATACATCCTGATGTCAGTGGCGATAAATATAATGCTGCTGTCAGATAAAATCCTTCAGTTGAAATCTCTCTCCAAGAACTAGGAGTCATTTTTAGCTTAATAGGAACATGTTGTTTTTTTTTTTTTTTTTTTTTTTTTATGTTATTGGATATTTAAGAGTTTTATCACATTTAAAAAAAAGTCTTGTCTCAATCCATACAAATCCTGATCCTCGTGAGGAAGTTTTCACACAACAGGAAACTCTCTCTCTCTCTCTCTCTCTCTCTCTCTCTCTCTCTCTCTCTCTCTGTGTGCACACGACCCCGGCTCCGTCCTGTACAAGAGGTATCAGGTTCTCTGTGGTCCCCCAGGAATGGCTTCTCACTCTAAAATAACACAGGACTCGTAGTACCCAGTACACACACACACACACACACAGATAATTATATTCAGAATACTTTATTTATGCCCTCAGGGAAATTGTTCAGTTCAGTCAGATCCATGGTAAAAGTAAGACACACACACACACACACACACACACACACACACACACACACACCGAGTTTAATTTAAGACTTTGGAAAGAGGCAGGCGATCCCTGCTCCAGTTATTCCATGTTGTTCTTGGTGGGGGCAGCAGTAGCTCGGCCCCTGTATGGTATGTAAGTACAGAGTGTGGACTGGTAGCTGGAGAGGTACCAGTTCACCTCCTGGGCACTGCCGAGGTGCCCTTGAGCAAGCCATGGGCAGCCCCTCGCTCTGACTGATCTGTAATGTGTAAGATAACAACATGACATGTAATTTCCCCTTGAAGGAGCGTGAATCTTTATTTATTTTATAATTAATTGTATAATGTAACCCGGATTATGTTATAAAAACATAATCCCAGGAGCAATATATTTTATACCAAACAGTGGATTTCTGTGAAAATCTGGGAACAAGATAAACCTTTATTAATTCTTTTCTGCATGAATGCTACATGTTGCGTTTTTATCTACAGTAAGTGTACTGTACTGTATGTTGCAGTGGAGGAAGTATTCAGAGCTTTCACTCCAGCAAAAAGTACAATATTTACCTCTGAGATGTAGTGGTACAAAGTAGCATAAAATGAAAAAAGTTAAATAAAGTTGAGTACAGTAAATGTACTAATACTGCTGTCTTGTTTTTAACGAGGGTGACAAGACGTATTGATGAACGTATGCATGTTGTTTTTTTGCTTTTTGTATGTACGTTGTCGTATTGCTAATTGTATTTGAATTTTATTTTCTTTCACTCCTCTGTTGTTATGTAATGATTGTGTTATATGTTGCCCCCCCTTGAAAATGAGAGGATACATCTCAATGGGTTTATCCTAATGAACAAATTTGAATATGACTGCTGTACGTCCTCCAGGCAGCTCTGGAGGCTTTGGACGAGCTCAACCTGTTCGGAGCAAAAGGAGGACCTGGATCGGTCGTCCACGCTTTGGCTGACGACATACAGCACTGCCAGGTACACACACACACACACACACACAATATTATTATCTAGGGTTTTCTGTGGGCTCTTAAAAAGTCTTTAAAAAAGTCTAAAATTTCTAAATCTAAATGTTATGCATAAAAAGTCTTACATTCGCGTAAGTATTGTGTTCTAGGTCTTAAATAATTTTAAACGGGTCTTAATTTTCCCACGTCAATGTAACGCTACCTCTAATTGAAATCTTCCTGCAGTGCTTTTAGAATGTGTTTTTTAAATTTTTTTATTCTGTGGTGTTGTAGTTCTTTGGGTCGCTAGTCCAAATATAATTCACTGTATTACGACTACAAATGAGACCAACATGCAACTTAGATGTTTACGGACTTTGACATCTGACTTTGTTTTTGATGTCGTGATATAGGTCTTAAATTTCGTTCATAATGGTCTTAAAAAGTCTTACATTTTTGACTTGGTGAAACCCTGCACAAACCCTGAATGATATCTTTGAGGTGGAGAAGCAGCCTTGATTCCCACTTTCCTTCCTCCGTCATCAGTCCATCCTGACGTCGATGTTACCCAGAGCGTCCATCTCTAAAGAGGTGGACGCCGGAGTCCTGGCGATCATCTCGTACCCCGCCTTCGCTGTGGATGACATCAGCATCGTCAACATGACCAAGGAGGAGATCATCTCTAAACTGCAGGTGCAGAGAAGTGCAGTGAGATAGCAAAAAGATGGACTTCCCACGGTAGCACACTGTGTGAATGCTGACTTCCTCTCTTGGTCTGTTCAGGGTCGATACGGCTGCTGCAGGTTTCTCCGAGACGGACACAAAACGCCTAAAGAGGTAAACCACTTGTTATGGTTCGTGCTTATCCATTTAAAGGTGCCGTAGGTAGGATTGGGAAGATCCAGGACTTAGCCAAAGAATTTGAACATCGACAACTTCTCAGTCCCTCCCCTCCTTTCTGCTGAAGCCCAAACGGTCTCCTAAGCCCCTCTCCCCACAAGGGAGAATGATCAGTGATTGACATGCTGTTAGACATAAGTCTTACCTACTGCACCTTTAACTCACTTTGTTCAGATAAGCAGTGGAGAAATATGTTATTCCATGGCCTCTGTTTATTTATTTTTTTCTTTTCTTTTTGTATCTTACCACAGCAGAACAATATCGGTTTCTTTTCTCTGCTGTCTCTTTTTTTCCCCCAAACATAAAGACGACAGGAAATTAATACAGTTTGGGAGAGGTAAGGTGTACAGTGCTTACATAAAACAATGGGTGGTAGGAGCCGGGAGGACTTAAGAGAAACTTAAAAATAATGGAAAATGTCAATAATAATCACGCTGTTGACGGGAATAAAACAAAAGAGAACTTTTCAACATTGAAGTAATTTTTTCAGGGTCCTTTTGAAAAGTAGACATTACTAATTTCTTTAATATCTCAACAAAGTCTAGCCGTGAGGGCTTTACATCCAGTATTTGACCCACTTAAGCCAACGTTTACATGGCCTCTCTATTTCATGTTTTCATCATTAAATGTCAAAAACGTCTTGAGTTTTGACTATTTGACTATATCTTGTTTAAAGGTTTAAACTCCCTTCTTCTTTCAGTCCCTTTCGTCCTTATTAGTATTAGTAGACATAGCTACGTTAAGCAGAAGGCTAAATGAATTCAAACACGTCTGGTCACACTGAGGCCAGAGTGGGGCTGCTCTGGCTGTTGGAGGAGCCGTATGTCACCGTCGGCGTTGTTTAGATCTTACGTAATGGGAACTTGGAGGAGGCTGTTTGGTTTAATGGACTGTAGCAAAAGGTCTTCACCTTTTCTCTCTTTGGATAGAAAATAGGTTGTCAGAGTAGTTAAAAATACATTCTTAAACTTCTCTCTGCACTTTATGCTCAGATTTTCATACGTTAGGCTTTTGGTCATGCTGTTTGGCTTGTATTTTATTTGATTGAACGTTATAATATATTAGACTACAATAAAATCCTGGACTTCCATTGATGTCCCTGGTGTTTTAACAATCCATCATCTTTTTGTCAAGACAGAGTAGACATTGAATGTCTGACATTTTGGATTATTAGAAAATAGAAACAAACACAATTTGAAGAGCGTATCATATGAACAAACTGCTCTTCTTTTTTAGGAAGCAGACCAGCTTAAAAGGCTAATTAATGCCCCCCCCCACACACACACACACACACACACACACACACACACACACATATTTCTTTTCAACTGCTAAAAAATGAAGAAGAAAATTTTACACACAAGTCGCAGCACTTATTTATTTATCTACTGCTGTGGTGTCTCATTGCCTTGTAGAGCTGCTGAGAGACCAATCTGTACGTGCTAAAGGTTGGATATACTTGGATATTCCAGTTATCAGTGTGTGTGACAGCCAAGTGGTAAAGTTGAGTATGTGTGCTCTGCAGAACATTTCCTGGAGTTGTGAGAGTTACAGAAATGCAGAATTTCTGGCACAACCTCCCCATGGCACGAAGAAGAGAAATTGTCTCAAAGGCTTTAAGGGTCCAAACTCCAGCAACACTAGTATAAAGAAAGAACTTTATATCCGTCTTTCCTCAGTCCGACTCAGAGCTTGTGTGAATTATTATTATTATTATTATTATTATTATTATTATTATTATTATTATTATTATTATTATATTTGTGCAGCCGGGTGGACCTTCTCATAGAGAACTCTATAATGTGCCCCTTCAGGGATCAATAGAATATCACATCCGCATTATTATATTCTGCCCTCTATTGTAATTTGATCCCCAGGATCCAAACCGTCTGTATTACGAGTCTGCAGAACTGAAGCTGTTCGAAAACATTGAGTGTGAGTGGCCGCTGTTCTGGACCTACCTCATTCTGGATGGCATCTTTATCAACAGCCCTGAGCAGGTAATTTGTGTGTGTGTGTGTGTGTGTGTGTGTGTGTGTGTGTGTGTGTGTGTGTGTGTGTGTGTGTGTGTGTGTGTGTGTGTGTGTGTGTGTGTGTGTGTGTGTGTGTGTGTGTGTGTGTGTGTGTGTGTGTGTGTGTGTGTGTGTGTGTGTGTGTGTGTGTGTGTGTGTGTGTGTGTGTGTGTGTGTGTGTGTGTGTGTGTGTGTGTGTGTGTGTGTGTGTGTGTGTGTGTGTGTGTTTCCAAGCATCATGCTTTTGACAGTATGTACACACGCCTCTGTGGATGTTGACGGTGTAAATGTTTGATGTAAACTCCTCCCAGGTGCAGGAGTACCAGGAGGCCTTGGAGGGCATCCTGATCAAACAGAAAGACGGGATACGACTGCTGCCAGAGCTCTACAGTGTCCCCCCAGATAAGGTAATGCCTTTTTAGGGAAGGTGTAGACATTCCTGATGCCATTGTGAACTTTTTATAGGATGTTGATCACAGTTCTGTATTGTATTGTCAATAAAAAGGAAAGGAACGGTACCAAATTCAATACTTTTAAGTGTGATTTATGCTTAAAATCTGCGTTTAATCTACACCGTGGCTACCTACGTAGGTACGTGGAGACACGGACCCTACGCCGTTACCTTCACGACGCACGTTGTTGGCCGTGGCTTGGCAGCTCTGCATTTCCCCCGACTCATTTCCTGGTTCTCCCTCTCCATAGACAACATGAAATCAAGGAGAGGGTTCACTTTTCCTGCTCTAGATTTCCCACCGTGGTCAGAAAGCACTATGACTCTAGAGTTGGCACTCGCTCCAAAGCTAACCACCATCAGTCTCTCGCTCTACCACACACTCCACACACACACACACACACACACACACACACACACACACACACACGCCGGCGCTGCTATTCTCTTAAAGAGATCGACGCACACACCAATGCACAAATATAAACTTCAGGCCACCTACGTAGGCTGCAGAGAAAGCTCTGCGTGGAGCCTCCGCAGGACCATAAATCCCACTTTAGGCAGCGACCGAATTGCCTCTATAGTATAGAGTACTGAAAAATGCCTCGCCATTCAATGCCATCAATTTCATCAGCATCAGTGAGCCAATAAGCATGCAGCATGCTTCAGATCTAATAATGCTGGTGATTGGCTGTCTAACGTAGAGACACGCAGGAAAAAATCTACGTTACGCTCAGGGACGGGGCTCACATAGTAGGAGCTGAAACATAAATAAAACAATTTGTGCGTAATGTTGTAATTTCTTTTTGTGAAAATGGACATTTTTTAAATTGGTATCGAAAAAAGTTCAGGAACCGCTATTGAAGTCACAGTATTGGTATCGGTATCCAAAAGAAAAAGAAATGTAAACGATACCCAGCCCTACTTGGATACTGTGAAAATGCCCTCATATTGTTTTTTTCTGAACTTTATTATTCCTTTTGTTCTCACTCAGATGAATAGTTTGCGGAGGGTTTTTATTGTATCTGCTATGATTTATGCAACATTTTTACTTTATTCTGTTGTTTGTTTTCAATGCAAACAGGTGGAGGAGGAGTATTTGAACCCTCACTCTGTGGAGAGGGTGCCGATGGGCAAATGTCCTCTGAAATGGGGACAGTCTCTGTACATCCTTGGAAACCTTCTGGCCGAGGTGAGCCGTCGTGTCACTAGCTAAATCATCCTTCAGTTTATGAATTATGGATTATTTTCTAGAAAAAGTGGGAAGTTAAAGCTTGGTTTTATTTCAGTTAGCCTAATAGCTGGTTTGATTTGCATTGAGAGATGATCTTATGGAAAGTACCCCATGCAAATCTCTAGGTATGGTAAAGGGTATGTGATGATGGGGGGCTATTTTAATTCCAAAGGCCAAGGGAACTTTATCAGGATGCATTGTATCCTGGATCCATGAAATAACTGGCCTTTAAAAATATAAATCTGCCTGCCTCTATGGGAATTTAACATAGGGGTGTACTTACTTATTACCCCTGTATTTTAAGGAAGAACATTTATTTATTTATTTATTTATTTACGAAACATTATTCATTCACAAAGAAAATTGGTTTCCTTAAAGGTTGGATTTTTCCTAATTTTTTTAATTAAGGCATTAAGATCAATTTCCAAAAGATGATTTTTGTATTCCTCTTTTTAGTCAACTTTAGCATGGGTTCATAAATTTATGAGCACCACTGTATTCTCATCACTTTTGCACCATTGTCTTTCTTTCTTTCATTAATGAACAGCATGTATGTTATGTATGTGTTTTTATTTAAATGCTAAACATGTATTTACTTTTCTAATTGTACTATGATTTCACTTATTATGTTTTCTGAGGTAATCTCTTGTCAGTCAATTGAACAATACGGCACACTGCTTTTAAAATGCTGATTAATCCTTTAAATCAAGTAAAGTTTATGTGTTGGCTTAATTTTGACTTGTTTGTCTGTTCTCGATTATGCAAATACCAAACCAAATTCTCGTTGAATTCGGGACTATGACTTTTTAAGCTCTGTCTCATTTTTAAAGGGATTTCTTGCCCCCGGAGAGATCGACCCTCTTAACCGACGTTTCTCCACCGTCCCAAAGCCAGATGTGGTCGTACAGGGTGAGTTAACAGCACACTTAACATGGATTCAGTGTGTTCTTTCAGTCCCACATTAGTAGGGTCGCTACCGAATTCGATTATTTTAGGCACCGACGAGTTGCCTCTAAAGTATCAAAAAAAGCATAGTCATTCAATACCAAATTTCAATACCTAAAGAGTAAATCTCATCAGCGTCATTGAGCCAATAAGCACGCAGCATGCTTCTACCAAGGTCTAATAATGTCTGTGATTGGCTGTTTAACGTAACACATCGTAGAAACACCCAGGAAGAACTCTACGATACACACAGAGACGGGGCTCATGTAGTAGGAGCTGAAACATAAATGAAAAGATTTTTGCCGTAATGTGCAGAGGTGGAAAGGGTACAAAAATATTCTACTGAAGTAAAAGCATAACTTTGATGAACTTTTACTTAAGTACAAGTAGAATTACCAGTATAAAAATCTACTCAAGTAAAAGTAAAAAGTATCTCATTTAAAAGTTACTCAGAGCAAAAGTTACCTAGTTACTTTTTAACAGCAGGAGGAGATATACATTCTTATTTACACTTACTATACTCATTTAATTTAATCGCAGTCTTTTGCGATTTGTTAAGGGCACAAAGCAAAGAAACTCAAATTCAAAAAAAGTGCCAAAAACCTTTTAAAAAAAAAAAAAAAACAACAGATGTGCTTTAAATGTAGCAAAGTGCAATACTTCAAGCAAAACATACTTAGGTAAAAGTACAGATTTGAAAAACTACTTCAAAAGGTAAAAGTACACAAAAAACTACTACAATTACAGTAACATGAGTAATTGTAATTAGTTACTTTCCACCTCTGGTAATGTTTGAAATTGTAGTTTATTTGAAATGTTAAAAGGGATTTTATTAAATTGGTATCAAAAAAAAATATCGTGGGGCGACCTCTAGCACCCAGGAAGGCCGAGTCCTTTCGACCCAGGTTCGAGTCCGACTTGCGGCCCTTTGCTGCGTGTCATCCTCCATCTCTCTCCCACCTTTCCTGTCTGTCCACTGTCACTATCTAATAAAGGGAAAAAATGCCCCAAAAAATAATCTTAAAAAAAAAAAGTAGCGTTCAGGAACCGGTATGGAAGTCACTGTATTGGTATTGGTACCTGTATCAAACTTTTTTTTTTTTAAACGATACACAGCCATACACATTAGTGTGTTAGACTCTCCTAGTGACATCTGTCTTTTGGTGGCAACAGTTGATGTTTTTTTTTTTTATGCGTGTTCAAACCTTCTCTCTCCTCTCGTAGTGTCAGTTCTGGCAGAGACTGAGGAGATTAAAGCGCTGCTGCTGAAGAACGGTATCGACGTGGAAACTGTCGCTGACATCCATCCCATCCACGTGCAGCCCTCCAGCGTCCTCAGCCACATCTACGCCAGACTCGGTAAAACCTCAGAGGACATTTTCTTTATTGCTCTTTCTGGGTGAAAAGCTTCAGATCAGGACTATTTTTTTTTATAATCAAGAGAAATGTACTGCTTTTTAACAAGATTACATGAAAAATGTAAATGTCAGTAACCCACAGAAGGAACGGGTAATGTCCTTTAGACACAAGGGGTCCTTCCAGCGCCCACGTCTTTTAAATAACAAATGCACCTGCGTCCATCTGTGCGCCCATGTGCGTGCTGGTCCTACAGGGAGGTGTGTTCAGGTGCATTCTTGGCGTATTGCTATCTTGAGGCAGTGGGAAGTGATCGCGCCATTGACCAACAAAAACCTGGTCTAAAGTCGGTAGCGCAGCATTTCATTGTTATTTTAACAGCGCATTAGTAAAATGTGCCTAGGCTCGTGCACAGCGCGCGCACACGGTTTGTTACACACACAGGGACGTGCAGCAGCACACAAACATGCAAAAGTATTACAATGTGAAATAGTATTTTGATACGATCTGCTAGCGCGCTTTCACTTCACGCACAAGCAGATCAGTTTCTTCTCCTGAAAATCTCCGCCATCATAATAGCAATGCGCCAAGGTACAAACGGGCCTGGCTTTTAAAGGGAATGGGAGATGACTCTCTGATTGTTTTATTGCATGTGACGCCCAAAACGCACCTATGATTAATTAAGACACTAAGTACAACCCTTTTGAACCATGCACCCGGCGCACGGACCCTTTTTTCCGCCGTTAAACTAGCAAAAGTGTGTTCGTACACACCCTACAGGCACCTGCGCCATGCACTTGACGCCGTGCGCTTAGATTGTTAAAATAGGGCCCAAGGTGTGTGTTACATAAAAGTTTGTAATGGCTTTATCCAGACGTGACAGGAATGTTACTCATAATTTCCTCCACACAGCATGAATAAAAGTAGAAAAAATATAGTGTCGGTCTGATATGACTGATACTACTATTTTCTTTACTTACTGGTGAGTAAAGGCCTTGCGCCATTGTGTGACGATAATTCTTGGCTCAGCAGCTGTTGGAGCTCAGTTTCTAACCGCTGTCCGTGTTGAGTGATGTAAGTGCGATAATAAATAAATAAAATAATAAATAACTTTTTGCTCGCATCAGAAAAAAATGAAGTTTAACATAAACACCAGAGATCTTCAACAGGGGGTCACAGTAACTGCAGGAGGGCCACCAAATTATTTAAGTTTAAAAAAAAATGTTTTAATGTCTTAACACAAATCCAACATATTATTAGCAAATATATATCAGCCTATTTGTGGAAAAAAAATGATGATAGGCTTACTGGCCTAAAGGTAGTCACTAAGGTAGCCATGCACAGATCCAGTTCATCCTGAGGATTCACTGTGCCATATGTTTATCATTAAAAGATGATTTATAAAATCATGCCAACAAATAATTTAATAGCTTAGTAGTCCATGCACTAAAAAGGTATCTGTAAAGGCTTTATGCCACCCACTCGTTATTGTAGGCCCAGCTTATTATGCAACTTAATTATAGACAATATGTAGTAGGGGGGCCCTGTTCTCTCTCTCTCTCTCTCTCTCTCTCTCTCTCTCTCTCTCTCTCTCTCTCTCTCTCTCTCTCTCTCTCTCTCTCTCTCTCTCTCTCTCTCTCTCTCTCTCTCAGTTAAGGGGTCCTTGGTTTAAAAAACATTGAAAACCCCTGATCGACACAATTGTTTTACTCTCCAGACCTTTCCTCATCCTTTTCCTGCTGTGTTGCAGGTCGTAACCCGAGGCTGGGTCTGTCGGGACGGCCCTACAGGAGAATAGGGGTGCTGGGAACCTCCAAGTTCTACACCATCAGAAACACCCTCTTCACATTCACACCTCAGGTTAGTAAGACAACAGACATCGTCTGGGGGTAAGTTAGTTATAGCCAGTAGTGGAAAGTATCCAAGGACATTAAGCAATAATAAGTAAGTAATATAATGTAATATACAACATTTGATGTACTTGTACTTGAGTATTTCCATTTTCTGCTACTTTGTACTTCTACTCTCTACTACATTTCAGAGGGAAATATTGTCATTTGTTTCTGCGCTCCATTTGTTTGGTTTGCAGATTCCGACTTTTACTTAAAAGATAGTATTTCTACACTGGCAATGCTACTTTTACTTAAGTAAAAGTTTGGAGTACTTCTTCCACCACTGACTTTTAACTTACAATATGTGTTTGCCAATTTGAAAACATTTTAAAAGACCAAGTAGTCCTATAACAGTATATTTTTTTTTTTTTGTCACATTCCCTCAATCTAAAATATTCTGGTGCTTTGAATTCACTTGTCATGAAACCTTTGACATCATTCCCTTTTCTCTCCTAAAACCCTCCAGTTCATTGACCACCAGCAGTTCTACTTGGCGTTGGACAACAAAATGATCGTGGAGATGTTGAGGACGGAAATCTCCTACCTCTCATCCAGATGGAGGATGACCGGACGACCCACCGTCACTTTTCCCATTTCACAGACTATGCTGAGTAAGTACACACACACACACACACACACACACACACACACACACACACACACACACACACACACACACACACACACACACACACACTCACTAAACATAAACACTCACTAAACATAACGCCTTAAAAAGTGTTGATAATGTGTTGAAGATGCTTTATGTCCATTCTAAGACTGAAGGTGAGAATAGGGTTACTGTTACATGAAGCAGCCCATCTGCTTTATTGATGTTAAGGTCTGTATTAAAAATTGTAATTTTTGTGTTGAGCAGAGTGTATGTTTTTTGTGTGTGTTTCAGCTGATGAGCACACAAACTTGGACCCAGCAGTGTTGGCCACACTGAAGAAGCTACAGGATGGATATTTTGGAGGAGCAAGGTGATTTTTTTTTTTTTTTTTTTTTTTTTTTTTTACAGAGGATACCAAGGAAGCCATGTCCAATCAATCAATTAATCAATCAAACTTTATTTATAGAGTACTTTAAAACAACCAAAGTTGACCAAAGTGCTGTACAGAAAAATAAATAAAGACATAAAGTACATAACTCACACAGGCATGAAATACAAACCGAATACAAATAAAACAAGATAGCCATACAGTAAAACAATAAAATCTAAATGCCACAGGCCAAGGAGAAGAGGTGGGTTTTAAGACAAGATTTAAAAACAGACAGTGAAGAAGCCTATCTAATGGACAGACGATCGTTCCACAGTTGAGGAGCTGCCACAGCAAAGGCACGGCCCCCTTTGAGCTTACGCTTAGTTTTGGGGACACTCAGGAGCAGTTGATCCGCTGACCTGAGAGAATGGGTGGGTGTATAGCTCAGAGATGTAGAGTGGGGCAAGACCACTGAGGGATTTAAAAGCAAATAAAAGAATTTTAAAGTGGATCCTAAAATGTACGGGCCAGTGGAGTGAGGCTAAAATGGGGGTCCCATGTATTTGCTTCTGCGATTACAGGGGTTTTAATAATAGGGAGAGGACATTTGAACACAAAATAAACATTGATCAGCCAGTACAGAACTGATAAACACCAGAGGATAACCGACGTTTCTTCTCTCCAGGATCCAGACGGGAAAGCTGTCGGAGTTCTTGACCACTTCATGTTTCGCTCACCTGAGCTTCCTGGACGGTAAGGGTTCTGGCAGCATGAGCCACCGCCGCGAAGAGTATGATGATGATGAGAGTGACGGCGATGGATACGTGCATGAGTTACGTAATGATGATGGTAAGGAGAAAAAAAACAGATGGGGATCGATGGGGGGGGAATGGTGACACCAGCGATGGAAAAATTGAATAAAAATGAAGTTTAAACTCCCAGGTGGCATTTGTTTGTTTTCCATCATTGGTTTGACCTTTCCTAGTGGTACAAAAATAAAAATCTGTACACTGTAGTAAAGGTAAAGTAGTGCAAAGTAGTTTGTGCTTTGCCTTTATGTACGGGTAATACCATGAATAACCTACTTGGACACTCAAAATTACACATGAACTGCAATACATGTAATTTACATTATGGTTATGTCTTAAAGTTCAATAAAGTCTGTGTGATTGGTGGAATTGGTCTTCTAACATGTCTTATTGTTGCAGCCCATCCAGTAATCTAATTGTATTTCTGTTGTTGAGAGTGATCTCTTTCAGCTAACCCCTTATTTTGAAATCCCCATAAAAATCAGCCAATCTTTTCATATTAATTATCTAACCAGAAACATGACATGACACAAAGTATCCTGTTGCAGATTCTCATTAATCACCCCTTCCTTCATCACTGATCTGTCCCCGTCTCCATCCTCTCTGTGCTGTTCTGTAGCTTTCGCTACGAATTTCTCAACCTTGGGCTTTGGGACGCCACGTGGGGTCACTTGGTATACATTTTGATTGGAAAAAGAATCCAATTATATCATGTGTATAATCCATCATAAAACAAGTCCAGTTCACATGACAGCTCTAAGCCCAGCTTTGCTTGTGTTGCATTCAAAATATGATGATCTTAAATTGCTAATTGGGAAGTTTTGTACTTTAGCAGTAATTTCTTATGCATTTTTATTTTATTTTTTTTACTAGGATTTGTTGTTGCATTCAGTGCACGTCTGGCCTCATTTAATATACTGTACATGCATGTTTAGCATGGCTTGTCTTACAGCTGCTGATGGCTAGTGAATGTGTTGCTGTCTACAGATCATCCTTTTGCAAGCATTTTGATTGTGAATGATGAGGCATTGTTGTTACTTTTACGGTTTAAAGGGTCAATTCATCCAAAATCTGGGTGTATGTAGCCATGCAGATCATGTCGGGGTTGTTTTTTAGATCCACTACTGCTGCCACCCCAAAGCACTAGAAATATCATTTAAAAAATAAAATTCTTTACCACAGTTTAAACAAGATTTTAACTTCTATAGAATATAAACCATATGCATGGCTAGATACTACTGAGTATGCATGGGAGAAAGTTTTGGGGTGATTTGGGTGAACAAACCTTTTTTTTAAATCTGCATGTTAAAGCAATAACAACACTTGTAATTACTTATAGATATGAATATTTTCATAAATAAGATGGTTTAGTTTAAATGCTAGGGTTCTCTGACTTTTTACACAAAAAAAGGTGAATTGAATCTCCTGTTTTGGTATTTTAAACTTGATAAATCTTTTTTTTTTGTTGCTCTTTGTGACTCTTGTTTCTCACTTTATCTCCATCCACCACACTTTTCCCCCCATCTTTTTGCATTCTCTGTCTCGACCTCTGTTCCTTTTTTGTCCTCCTATCCAGAGGCTGACGACCTAGCCCAGTACCTGGACCACCTGCTGGCCCACGCTGCCCCGAAGAAGCCCAAACGGCAGGTGGGAGCTCTGGGGAAGTTCAAGGCTTTGGCCACCAAAACCAGGGACATGGTGTCTCTGATGAACAAGGCTCAGGACCTCGACATACAAAGTGAGCGGATTCAACATCTCCACAAAATGTGACACCCCAAACACCAATATCTGATCACAGCACGTCCTGTACACCTGGCTCCATTGTTTGTTTTGTCCAGATGTCAACATGTACCTGCCGAACAAGCTGTTTCACTCTCCTCAGCCTTCCCTCAACCTGAACCTCCCAGACCCCTCTACACTGCAAGGAACCCAGGTGGGGTTTTATGTGTGATGTTCTTTATTTTTTTTAATTCTCCACCGATACCCAGTCGCTGCTTTAAAAGTCCTATATTGAAAAAATTTAGATTTTCCATGTCTTTTTTTTTTTTTTTAATTATTAAACAGGTCGAGGTGCTCTTTAAAAAACACTATGAAAACAGGTACTGAATATTCAGACGGACAGAAAAAAAAAAAGAAAAGAGTTTTAACCCTTAGAGAACGGAACTCCCGCAGGCAGCGGCCGCAGGAAGATGTTCCTGTTTTAAATCGGTCCATAATAAAAACTATAACCGTTAGAGCATTCTTTTTTCTTTTTCTTTTTTTTTGCAACATTAAGCTAAGGCTTATGTCTTTTGCGCCATTACGTTGTACGCACACAGCGACGCCATCATGTTACTTGGCGTCCAGTGCTAAACAGCAGGCGGACCATTTCTATAACAAATGAAACTATCAAAACGCCTTAACGCTCTGCTCATAAAAATTTGTGTATCTCAAAAACAAAAAAATGTACAAAGTTCTACATTACGCCGGACGATTAATCGAAAATGTATCGACATCAAAATTCTGAAGCTGCTATTGACCTATTTTTCCCATGACGATAATTTCGATAATTTATTCCTGTTGATGGGCCTACTTTCTCCTTAAAAACATTCTACCGCGTGTGTATTCTAGAGGATGGATACCCGAACAGAGGGCCGGGTTCGGACAGTTATTTAGAAATTCTGGTTTGGTTCGGTCTGGGTCACATCAACGCGATAAGGCATTGAACATTTTAAATGTAATTATTATGTAGGTGCGCGCCTGTGTTAACGTGCGCTTGCTGCCCCGTGTGAGCTGATGCTCTCATCTGTTGACATTTCCGAATTTCTTCCTACAGTTGCTTAACAAAAGCGGGCTTTCCACACAAACAAACGTATGTGTCATTAGTATGAGAAAAAAAATTTGATTTTAACTGTGTCGGGCTCGGACATAAATATCTTAATGGCTGTTGGGATCGGGCCGGGTTCGGTTGCTGCTCTGTCTGACGTGGGCTGGGCTCGGACAGAAAAATGCGGCCTGATCCGCACTCTAGCGTAATCACGTGACTGGAAAGCATAATGAAGGATAACTCAAACACCAAGTCCGAGTCAACTGAGCAACTTGTGCCCAAAAAAAAGCAGTGTCGTCTGGAAACATTTTGGCTTCAGAAAAGATGATTTAGAGAACATGATTAATTAATGTTCATTTATTGTTTTATCGAGGTAAAATGTGCAATTAATCGTAATTTTGATTTGAGGTCATATCGTGCAGCCCTAGTTCAAATAACTTCTGGAGTGTTAAGGAATATTTTGTTCATGTTTCTACATTAAGGAATCTTTTTGATCAATGTGTGTTGTGTGTTTATCTCGTAATATTTTGTAAAAACACACGTCCATTTTTTCTTGTACTTATGACACAATTTGAATACTTTTAGTAATTATTATGATCTATTGACTTACATAACCTTTTAGCTTAGTTTTGTACTGTTTTTTAAGGGATACGAAGCATTTGAAGATACTCCAAGAAATGACATCACAATAAGCAAGCATACCGAAGTAGGCACTGGCCGACCTTTTCTATTGCAGAGTTCAAAGGGGATGGATGGATAGATGGATAGATTTTTATTGATCTTTATTGATCCCAAAAATGGGAAATTCCAGTGTTATAGCAGCAAAATATCAGACACACAGCACACATGCAGAATATACATGAAATAATAGGATACAACATACATGAAATAATAATAGGACAGAATACAAGAACACATATTTAAAATGTATACAAGTTGGGAATAAAAATGTACAATTACTTAACTAGTATTGATAAAGATGTAGATAAACCTATTGTACAAGTTGCACTTAGTGCAGTTGTGATGTCTGTGAGTCTTATCTAACCCTCAGTGATGAAGTGTTATTGCCTGTGGTAGGAATGATTTCTTGTAGTGGTCAGTGTGACATCGAAGCTGTCGGAGCCTCTTAGAGAAGGTGCTCCTCTGTTGGACCAGTGTGGGGTGGAGGGGGTGGTCGGGGTTATCCATGGTAGAGAAACCGTTTGTTCATTGACCTCCTCTTCACCACAGCACTGTAAAGCATAATGTCTACGTGTTCTAGTAGAAACCTAAAATACAAGCATGAACCTGAAAATGAGCATCATACCTTTTGATCTTTTAACTTCCCACATCTGTCCTCCAGGCTTCGGAGGAGACAGCCTCAGCGAAGGCTGTTATCCCCACAGATGCCAGCGGAAACGTCGACCACAACGCTTTGGTCCAGCTGCTGAAAGACACCCAGAGTCTCCAGGACCAGGGCGATATACTCTACATCCTCTTCAAAGACAAGTGAGATCCACTGTGTTAGTGAGCTGTATCGTAACCGTCACGTCCGTCTTAAATGGTAGCTGATTCATAGAAGCAAACATAGGGGTAGAGTGCTCGCCCCTCAACCACCAGATTGACGGTTCGATCCCAGGTTCCTCCGGCCACACGTCAAAAGTGTCCCTGAGCAAGACACTGCACCCCATGTTGCTCCCCTTATGCTGTATGTACATTACATTACATTACATTACATGTCATTTAGCGGATGCTTTTATCCAAAGCGACTTACAATTAAGCGCTTTCAACTGTGAAGGTACAAACTCGAGACAACAAGTAGTTAAGTGCAAATACATTAGCTTTAAATAAGCAAAGCTACAAAGAGACATGAAAGTGCAGGTTTTTTTTTTGTTTTTTTTATCCGATGTGTAGTCGGAAGAGATGGGTTTTTAGCCTTCAGCAGAAGATGTGTAGGCTTTCAGCCATCCTGATGTCGATGGGGAGCTCGTTCCACCATTTGGGAGCCAGGACAGTGAACAGTCTGGATTTCGTTGAGTGATTAGTTCTCCGTCGCTGTGAGGGGGCAGCAAGCAGTTTGGCTGATGCAGAGCGAAGTGAGCGGGTTGGGGTGTATGGTTTGACCATGTCCTGGATGTAAGCTGGGGCTGATCCGTTCGTGGCCCTGTATGTAAGTACTTACTTGAAGCGGATGCGGGCAGCAACTGGTAACCAGTGAAGAGAGCGGAGCAGCGGTGTAGTGTGAGAGAACTTGGGGAGGTTGAAGACAAGCCGAGCTGCTGCGTTCTGAATGAGCTGCAGGGGTCGGACGGCACATGCAGGCTGGCCAATCAGGAGGGAGTTGCAGTAGTCTAGACGTGAGATGACTAGAGCCTGAACCAGAACCTGAGCCGCCTTCTGCGTTAGAAGGGGACGTATCCTTCTGATGTTATGCAGCATGTATCTACACGATCGGGTGGTTGCAGCAATGTTAGCAGTGAAGGAGAGTTGGTCGTCAAGTGTCACACCCAGGTTTTTAGCAGTCTGGGTGGGGACTACCACAGAGTTGTCAATTGTTATAGTCAGGTCTTGGGTAGGAGAGCCCTTCCCTGGAAGGAAAAGGAGCTCAGTCTTGTCAAGGTTGAGTTTCAGATGGTGTGCGGACATCCAAGAAGAGATGTCAGTTAGACAGGCCGAGATACGTGCCGCTACTTGAGTTTCAGACTCTTTAGGATTCCTACTTAATCTAAAAATTTAGTAAATTTAGCTGTAGCGACAGCGTTATTTGGCAAGAAAGTTGAAAATCTGCCGTTTTTGTTTTAATCACAGGGGCATGGACTGGGACACTAATCTGCACGGTAAAGGCTCCACGGTGAGATCTCTGCTCTCTGACCTGTATGAGAAGGCAGGTGAAGTCAAACACTGGGGCCTCATCAGGATGATCTCTGGCATGCTGAAGAAGAAGGTGGAGGAGCTCGACTCGGTATGGCACATTAAGAGCAGCTACAGACAACACACACGTACATACAGCACACAAGCCTACATATAGGCCCACACCCTAGAGAGTAGTTATCCATGTCCATATCTACTGTTTATATTCTATCTGCACTGAAAGTTTAGTTTGCTACATTTAAATAATAAATTCTTTCTGAAGAAGGCCGTGTGCTAAAACTGTGACCTTAGGAGCTTGAAATAAAAAAAGCCAGAGTCTCATTTGAATAGGTGTCTTTTTCTAGAGTTCTTCAGTGTCTGTTCTGAAGCAAAATGATATATATATATACATACATACATACATACATGTGTGTGTATATATATATATATATATATATATATATATATATATATATATATATATATATATATGACTATGACGAAGAAAAAACAGCTCTAAAGGGAAGTTTACGGGGCAATCAATTCAACATAAAATGTAGTCTCAGGGAGAAAAACATGCTCTGGTTTATTGGCATTTCTTTAAACCAATCACAATCGTCTTGGGCGGCGCTATACACCGGACGGAGCCATGGTGCCGCTGCAAAATAGCCTTGGGAAGGAACTTGTTTTGATGGAACGTGTACGTTCAAAAGTTGTTTTAGTCGTTGTTTTAACAGAAAACTCAGATTGGACAGATAGTCTAGCTAGCTGTCTGGATTTACCCTGCAGAGATCTGAGGAGCAGTTAACCCTAGTCCTCAGAAATCCACAGAAGTTTAGAACGCCAACACAAAGAAAGAGGAAGGTGGCAGACATTAGGCCGAAGAGAAGGACATGAAAGGGATTTCCGGCGGCACCTGAGCAATCCCGGAAGTGGAACGTTGTGGATATACACTACATAAAATGTCACTGAAATAAATTATGTTTGGGGTGTAAAGTTCTCTGCTCTTCATATGCTCTCAGGTTTTAAATCCATATACGACGACATAAAAACCATCTGTACCATAATTTTTTGGGGTCATTATGTTTGTTAAAGGATGTCTTCTCTCTTATATTCATACACATGCCTGCATATCGATTTGTTTATTGGTTATATACTGTATCTGGATCCTCATCAACAACTCTTACATGCACCCCTATCTCTTTTCTGATTGGTAGGCCTGCTCTGACTTGCTGGCGCATCAGAAGCACCTGACGGTGGGTCTGCCTCCGGAGCCCAGAGAGAAAACCATCACTGCTCCCATACCTCCAGACCAGCTGGCCGCTCTCATCGACGAGGCCAGCGACAACAACATCAGCGTGGCCATTCTCACTCAGGTGACTCACATCCTCCACCATCATCATATGGGCGTTTGTCCTCCTGCCTTCCTCTTTAATCTCGCTCTCTCCCTCCCTCTTTGTCCTTCAGGAGATCATGGTGTACCTGGCTATGAGCATAAGGACTCAGCCCGGCCTGTTCAGCGAGATGTTCAGGCTCCGTATCGGTCTCATCATCCAGGTCATGGCCACTGAACTGGCCCAGTCGCTCAACTGCTCAGGTAAGGAAGGAAAGAGAGGAAGAAGATGATACTTTATCTACCGCGCATACTTTTTTTTAAAATGAATCGATTAAAAAGTGGGGTCAGTAAAATGTAAGTGAATTGTGAAAAATGTCCATTCACAAGTTCCTCAAACCCCTAGTGCCAGTAAAGTATGAAAACCAGAAAATATTCACATTCATGAAGCTGGAACCAGTGAAAATTTGCCAATTGTGCCTTGTGTTTGCAGAATTAACTGTGTGTGTGTGTGTGTGTGTGTGTGTGTGTGTGTGTGTGTGTGTGTGTGTGTGTGTGTGTGTGTGTGTGTGTGTGTGTGTGTGTGTGTGTGTGTGTGTGTGTGTGTGTGTGTGTGTGTGTGTGTGTGTGTGTGTGTGTGTGTGTGCGCGCGCGCGCAGGAGAGGAAGCTACAGAGAGTCTGATGAGTCTCGGACCATCAGAGCTGAAGAACCTCCTCCACCACATCCTCAGTGGGAAAGAGTTTGGAGTGCAGTGCAGCGGTCAGTCCAACCTATCATAGCAACCAATCAAATGCTGTATCGCACACACAGCCAATCACATTCTTATGTTACTGTAAAGTTGCCAAGTTCAGTCGTTCTTCCCCCCCTCCCTCCTCCACCACAGTTAGAGAGCTGGATGCTGGCGTCAGTCCTGCCATCTCCATCCATCAACTGGGCAACGTTGGCGCCACCAAGAGCGAGAGAGCCGGCATCAGCAAACTGAAGAGTGACATGAGGATGGTAGGAGCCCTGTAGGAGTTGCTCATTTCAGCAAAAAGAGATCCAGATTTGTTTTTTAAAAGCATGTCTTTTTAAGTGCATTAAAAAGAGGCGCGAGAGAACCGTTTATCACTAAACAGATGGACCATCAGAATATTTGTACCCATCCATTCAAAGTGCTGTTGACTTTGAGAGACAGGTGGTGAAAGAAGAGATTAACGGAGAAGAGGGTCTTATTTTGAAACTGTTGCGCTTTTTGGCAAACTGACAAACTTGTCTTTTCACAGCTGGAACACCGCTTGTCTTTGACGGATCCGAGTAAGGTGACGATGAATCAGATTAGGTGGTAATTCACCTGGCTGATGCTGATGTGTGGAAAGAGGCGAGCTGCATCAGAGGAGAAATAATTAAGAAAAATTGCATTGCTGGTTGTTAACAAAAAAAAAATTGAGGTTTAGATGGCAAATGTCGATTTTTTGCTATTGAAAAAAATCATCAAAAGCTGGAATATTAATTTAAGTAATTTTTGAGGTGGAGTTTCAGATCAAAAAAAATCACCAGAGCAGCTTGTTGACTTGGTTTCTGTGTTGCAGGCGGAGCACAGGTTGTCCCTGTCGGATCCATTTAAGGTGATGATCACGCAAAGGAATATTATCTATCGCAATTTTATATCTATTTCTTCTTTCTTTCTATTTGAAGTGAACTATAAAACCAGAATATGCTGTAGGTGTTAATTCACCGTCAGTGTAAACATCACCAATCAGATTGATTAGAATCGCTGTCCTTGTTTCTGTCAGTTACCGATGAAATGTGTGCCAGAGCTTTCAGCTGCTTTCACACAGCCTTCATCGCCAGATGGAGTATGCTCGTTTGTTGATGTTCAAACGTTTCAGACTTCTCGTCTATGTTGGACAGCAGCTGAAAAAGCAATCCACCAAGTTAAGGTTCACTTACTCAGCTTTTTCTGGAGCTTTCAACTTGAGTTGAGCTTGTTTTGTCAACTTCTATTTATCCAACCTCAGAATAGAATTAAAAACACTTTATTTTCTACTTTTTTGTATGCAATAAGGCAGAAATTACTCTTTGGTTTGCATGTGGAAAAACAGCTATTAAAATGGGGTGAAAATAACTGGAAAGCTCAACTTCTAGGCCAACGTGGATCTTGAAAGTGAAAATAGGAATAGTTTGAACATGTACAGAGCAAATTCCATCTGCTGATTAAGATCGATCAAGCAAGCAAGTGTACCTTGAGTCGAGATTGCTTCGCTGTTTCCTAGGTCACAAATTAATTGTCCAGCTCGCCCTCTAAATGCTGCTTGTTTTGTCTTTGTTTTGATCCAGGAACCCCGGTTGTCTTTGACAGATCCGGCTTTGACTTTGCAACCGATTGGTAACAGATGCAATTTAGGGTTTGAACATTGCAATTCATTGTGTTTCATGTGTTGCAGATGGACCGAAGGGTATCTTTGGCTGACTCAGTTAAGGTGATGATGATGATGATGATGATGATGATGATGATGATGATAAAGATATTTAGAGTCTGTGAGAAGCGAGGGAGGATTAGATGCTGAGGTTTGATAGTGGTAAATCCGCCGTGGGTTAAGTAAATTGAAAACAAAGTCATACAATTGTGTTTAAAATTTTCTTTTGGTGCAGATGCAGGGCAATCTCAGGTTTGCTTCATCAGAGCTGATCAAAGTGATGATGATAGTGATGAAGATGATGATGGTGGCTGTGTCAGTGATTAGACTTTTTGTACAGTAGCTAATTGAAAAGGGTTTTGACTTGTTGAATCTTATATTATCCTTGAAATGACCTAAAGATCCATAACCTAAAAGGGTTTGGCAGGCTTAAAAGTCAGTGTGGCATTTACATACATACATACATACATAATAATGTTATGTATAAGGAACAATGCAGGTTTTGTACTTGGTTTTCGGTAGGACTGCACAATATATCCTTTTTTTTCAAGATATTTTTTTGGGGCATTGTAGACCTTTATTATGCAGGAAAGCTGAAGATGTGAAAGGGGAGAGAGAGAGGGAATGACATGCAGCAAAGGGCCGCAGGTCAGAGGCCTAGTCCACACGGACACGGGTATTTTTATAACCGTGACTTTTTTTACGCGGTTCGGCCTTCCGTCCACACGAAAACGCAGTTTCAGGGCCCTGTAATCGAACATTTTTGAAAACTCCGGCCAGGGTGAGCATTTTCAGGAACGCCGGTTACAGTGTTGACGTGTGGACAGCATAACCGGGTTTTTTGCCTTGCGACGTCCGAGTGTGCGCCGTTATCCGCTGTGTTTGACGTCATATTGTGCGCCGCTAACTGCTTTGTTGATGATTCTTTGCAATGGCTTGACAGCGTGTTTTTGCGTTTTCATGTGGACGGAGATTTATTTTAAACCGAGCATGTGTGGACGGGTTTTTTTTTTTAAAACGGAGGAGAAAAAACTCCGGTTATAAAAATACCCGTGTCCGTGTGGACTAGGCCAGAGTTGAACCTGCGGCCGCTGTAACTAGGACTGAGCCTTTGTACATGGGGCGTACACTCTACCAGGTGCCCCATATATTTTTTTAAAAAAAATTTTATCGTCATTGCAATATCAACTGGCGCAATAAACACATCGCGAGAGGCTGCCACATATCGCAAAAGACACTCTTACACTTTTTGTGTAATCAGTAAATATCAGTAGTGGTGCCTTTTTTATATTCAATTTAATTTTGAATTTGTTCAATAAAATAATGTTGGAAATGATTTCCTTTCATTTGTTTAAAATTAAACAAATAATTTGTTGTATTTTAGCAGAATACTGAAAGCAGCAGAAATGCAGAACTGAGTACCCACTTTAATATCGGTTTATTTATCACAAGTAATAGCGTTATTGCGATATTCCACAGAGTTGTCGCATATTTTCCTCCTATCGTGCAGCCCTAGTTTTCGCTATAAGCAGGTTTTCTTTGTCTCCATTTCAGCTGGACCAGTCACAGACCTCCCTGCGTAAGGTGACAACAATAACAACATTCAAACGTGGTTTTCTGGGTGTTAATTTATCTGAAATAATATAAATATTAACATTGTTTAAAAGTCAAGGAGCCGATCATATGAGCGATTAACACTCAACGCTACCTTGTGGCTGCTAAGTTACAGTCTTGCATGGCTGAAACTTCAATCTCAGTAGCTAATAATTATACATTGATAGTAAAGCTGCAACTAATGGTTGTTTTCATTATCAATCTGCCGATTAGTTTCTTGATTAATTGTTAAACATGATGCCAAAAAATAGCAACAAATTTTGTTGCGTGGTCACGGAAGGCTTGTATCATGTGGACGCGCCGACAGTGTTGTTATTGCTTAGAATTCCTCATGGGGGTGACAGAAACTACACACTATATTTAATTTGTGTGTGCCGAGTTTGGAGCCATCTTAACCATCAATCAGGCTGTTTCTTGGAAATTAATTTTTTGTTTATTATTTTTCCATCCATTTATTATTGTCTAACCACATTGCTATAATTTCCCATGCTGATTCCTGCATGCTGCCACTCTTAATTTAGCAACGTAAGAAGCCAGAATCCACTGGCTCTGGGGTTGTTTTGTTGTCATCGCTGTTTTCATCCTGCCCAGTTCTGTGTTTTTCATCTTGTGCATCTTTTTTCCTTTTCTGCCTCTCAGGGCATGCGATCTCAGTCTCTGGACATAGAAAGCTTTGAATCTGGGGTAAAGATTTGTCTATTAAATAATATTTTTTTTGAGTTGTAACTTCTAACATAATGCAGTACAATACAAGCTAGAGCCCGACCGATATATCGGCTGTCCGATATTATCAGCCGATATTAGGCATTTTCCAAACTATCGGTATCGGCATTTGTAATGGCCGATAAAAAATATTCATTCATCATAACTATTTATAATGACAAATGATTCTGTTAACTGAATATTAAAAAAATGAAATAAAAATGGACGAAACACCCTTCAACCATGTTATGAGTGCCGGCGTTGCATAGTTTGTCCACCAGAGGGCACTCTACAATGTCTTTTGTTATTGTCTTTTTGTTCAAAGGACTTTAAGTTTCATATCTTAAGTTTTTATTTTTATACATTTTATCAGAACTTTAATATATTTTGATGTTCCTCTGTTCTCTGTTGTGATAATAACAAACTATTATTTTTTAACTACATTGTCATATTATTTTAGTGAGGACTCATAAATAACTACAAATAACTAATGTTAAGTAAAGTAAATGTTTTGTTACGCATTTCTGGATAAAAAAAAAAAAAAAAGAATATATATATATATATATATATATATATATATATATATATATATATATATATATATATATATATAATGTGTGTGTGTGTGTGTATATATATGCAAATATATCGGAATATCGGATTTTTAAATCATCAAATATTTGTATCGGTATCGGCCTTAAAAATCCATTATCGGTCGGGCTCTAATACCAGCCAATCGCATCATCAGTTAGGTCAGATTGGTAGTCTGCTGAAGTGCTTTATGCTTTATAAAAGGACGACGTGGGTGCTGTTCTCCCACAACAAACGGAGCTTTTAATATGTTTTTTTTTTTTTTTTTTTTTTTTTTTTTTTTGTCGGCTGTGGCAGAGGTACAAGATGCAGTCCATAGAATCTCTGGACATTCCCGAATGCTTGCCGGTTGCCAAGGATTCCAGACACGGCCAATGGCTGCGCAGGAGGCGTCTGGACGGAGCCTTGAACCGAGTCCCTGTGGGCTTCTACCAGAAAGTCTGGAAGATCCTGCAGAAGGTCGATTTCAAACTGCTTTTTCACATTGATTTTTACATGATTCTTCACGGTTTTTAATTGTGTAGAGCATGTATAAAAGCCTAGAATAAAAGTCCTAAAAGTGGCAGGAAGTAGATTTTCTGTACACAATTCTAATCGTTTAATAAATACAGTACAAAATGTGTATTATTTTAAAGTCCAAATAATTTGCTTCAATGTTTTTTTTACATAAAGTAATGACCATACAAACCCATTGTCTTCTAGTGCCACGGTTTGTCCATAGAAGGGTTTGTCCTCCCTTCTTCAACCACCAGAGAGGTAAGAGATCCACTTTATTATTGTCAACCGATAAATACAACGTTTTGACAACTGTTGGTGGTTTTGTGTGGTCTGTAATTTTTGCAAATCTGGTGCTATCTCCTTCTCCCTCATCCTCAGGTTTTGTTATTCACACTTTACAATTCAAAGCCACTCCCTAGCTTTGGGGTTCAATAGCATTTTAACAAATCTCAAACCCTTTGGGAGTCCAGAATATAAAGTCAAAGCAGCACAGGAATGAAATGTGTTTACTGTGATGTACATCTTGCATGTTTAGAGAAACAAATTAAAGTCAGTACCAGGTTGTGTTCAGTCAAATGGAAGATGTCTTACAACGTCTTGGCTTTCACCTCCAGATGACACCAGGAGAGATCAAATTCTCCGTCCATGTGGAGACGGTTTTGAACCGCGTCCCTCAGCCTGAGTACCGGCAGCTGCTGGTGGAGGCCATCCTGGTGCTCACCATGCTGGCCGACGTGGAGATCCCGAGCATCGGCTCCATCATCCACGTGGAGAAGATCGTCCACATGGCCAACGACATGTTCTACAAGGATCAGGTGAGCATGACCTCAAAAGACACAAATCCAGGACTCACGTTTTGTAGGAAGTAAGCAAGTAAGGCAAGCGTTGTGTCTGAAATTCCATACTAACATGCTACATTACTGTATATACAGTATATATACTGTGTGTGTGTGTGTGTGTGTGTGTGTGTGTGTGTGTGTGTGTGTGTGTGTGTGTGTGTGTGTGTATATGAGATTTCTTTAGTATGTCCGAAATCAAGGGCGTAGGTTTAGTTTCAACACTGGGGGTTCTGGGGGTTGTCCCCCAAAACCTTTTGAGCATCAAACACTTCATTTCCTGTATCTGAAATCGTTGAAAAACATATTTTTACTGATAAATATCCAAAATATCCGACTATACGGATATATACGTTTGTTTGGTAGGTGTTCGATTCTCAATTTTAGGATTAAAAAATTTGTTTAAGTGTAGTAAAGTTGAGACGGATTCAACTTTTGGAGAAACGCAACCCTAAGAAGCAGGCCCTAAGAAGAAGATTATATACATGTTTTGAGCCCCCTGACTGGTTATTTTTTACCTCTTTTGGGGAGCGGGTTGTCATTCAAATTTTTTTAGGCGGGTCCATCTACCTTTTCTAAATCTTGGTGGGATGACATATCTCCTGCATCCCCCCTGAAATCTACGCCTATGTCCGACATCTTAGTATGAAACCAATAGTACGTGAATTGCATACTATTTCCAGTGAAATACAAACGTATTATAGTATACAAACACTGGACACTACGCTGGCAAAAGTACCCCACAATGCAATGCGGTAGCACAACGTTCATAACCGACAAACGGACAGCAACCAAGGCAGCTCTGTAACACCAATAACACTCCATATTACATTTCTACATATTTAAATCTGTGATTTCTTTTCACCTGTTCTAGTTTTTTACCTTTTTCAACGATTTAAGAATTATCTTGCAATGCTACTAGAGCGACATGGCAAGGAGGCTCCCGGGAAGTGACGTTGAAAATTACAGCTCAGTGCGTCCGAAAAGATCCACACTACTGTTTATTTACACCGAAGTATGTTGAACGATGGTATACATATTGAGTATGTAGTGCAGCGTGTGCATTTTCAGACGCAACAAAGATGTTGTTCTTCCTCCTTCCTCTAGAGAGACCTGGGAGCAGAGGAGAACTTCCTGGAGCGGGACCCGTCCACCGGAGTGTGCAGGCTGCTGTACGACAGCGCCCCGAGTGGCCGCTTTGGGAGCATGACCTACCTCACCAAGGCCGTGGCGGCGTACGTGCAGGACTTCCTGCCCAGCGAGGCGTGTGCGGTGCAGTGAGAGCACGACCCACGAAACCAGAGCAGGGGTGAAACCACTCGGTAGCAAATGAAGTTAAAGCTAAAATGAAGCTAAAATTTGCAACAGTTTTCACATTAAAGTAACAATAAAATGAGCAGTACATAAATATGTATATTGTCACTATGTGTGTTAGTGCAGAGTGTAATAGAAAGACACGTTACAGTATGTTTTATTTATAGGCTTAATGTGAAAATGTGCTGATGATCTGTGATATATGTTTTTAAATGAAAACTTTGTGTTGAAGGGGCATCGACACTGGTTTAGTCCCCAGTGTTTTTTCGGCGTCCTTGTCTCCATGGCAACCCACTCTTTGCCTGTGTAAAGGCCACAGGTATATCATTTTATTTGGGGAAAAGGGGGTTCAGAAATTCCTTAAAACACCGCAGGCACTGTGGCATTAATACACACGTGGTGCTTTAGTGAGTATTTACCGCAGCAGAACAGTAAACTCAAAATGAACTACAAGGCCCATGTTCATATTAATGAAGGTTTATAAAAGTAATTGTGTGCACATCCCAGCTTCTGGCAGGTGCAGGACAAATGAAAGTACTCAAAAATGAAAAGAATGTAATGTCCGCAACACTGCTTTAAACTCCCATATTTAATATAAAATGCAACATTTCGACCCTACTGGGTCTTCTTCAGGCAAATGATGAACACCTTTGATGAAGGGATATATGTAGGGCTCACATTCAGCTGACACACCATCTGGCTTCAATTAGTCTGATTAGGTGTGAGCGGCCCAAAAAAGCCCCACCTATGTCAGCTGAATGTGAGCCCTACATATATCCCTTCATCAAATGTGTTCATCATTTGCCTGAAGAAGACCCAGTAGGGTCGAAACATTGCATTTTATATTAAATATGTGGGTTTAAAGCAGTGTTGCGGACATTACATTCTTTTCATATTAATGAAGGAACATGTCACCCAGAACAACTGTGGCTCATAACTGTTTTTTTTTTTTTTTCGTTTTTGAACAACATTAGACCAATTTGGAGTGGACGTTACAGTTACGTCACTGCAATTGCGCATGCATTGTGGTGGCAGAAAAACAGCCGAAACAATGGTGAATATGCTGTTTATCACAATACATCCATGGTTTTTCAGGGACAACTTTCTTATAATACATCCATGGGGATAGCTGGCAAGTTTCTTAGCTAGCTTGAGTATTCCACCATGTTTTAATGCTACGTTGGTTACAGAAAATGAGCTGAACAGCCGACTGGTGAACAGCAGCAGTGCTAGCTTCAGAGACGGATAAGCTAGCTAGCTAACCAGCAAGCCCTAACGTTAGCTTATCCGTCTTCAGATATGCTATAGATATAGAATACCACCAGAATATCTCCTTAAATTGGTAAAGGTCAATTTCCATCCACTACTCATGCAGGTCTAATTTTAAGAATTTCTTTTGAGAAAACAGTTGATTGTATTCATTTTATCAGTCGAAATCAATGTGATATGACCCTCATAATGCATGTCAGTTATTTCTTTTACAGCAGAGTAATCACTGACTTATGTGAACTTTCAGCCAGAATACACATAGTTTTCATGCGTTTTTACTGAATCTTATCATTTATGAGCTCATCAATAACTTTGGAAACAAACAAACCATTAGCGACTTTACCAGTAAATTTAACAAAATCTCATCTAATCAAATGTATTACCTTACCTAATTATTACCTAAAACTCATGTCACTTTACCTCCAATCCTACATACTGTATGATGTATAAAATGACAAATATTTAAGAGATTATCTACAGACTATTTATTTTATAGCTCCTAAATGATAAAATAGAGATGTCTTAAAGAGGACTGTTTGGGAGATTTCTTGAATGCCTTAACATTGTTGCACTTATGGTATGTGTGTGATTGAAACTATAGGAGTGATGTTTTATTTTTAAATATGCAAAAAAATAAAGAAGCAAATTTAGAGATTGTGTAGTAATTAAAACCACCATGTTTTTTTAAAACCTAAAATAACTTTTATTGTGGAAATCAAGTGTTTTCAGCATGCAGTGTACTTGGTTTGAATGCAGTGATTTCTAAGTCAGCTTAGTAAGTCCAATTCAGGTTTCTGTCCTCTCAAGAAGGGAAAGGCCTTAATTTACTTTAATCTGCAGAACTATAATTTTGTTGTTGGTTATTTGCAGCAAAACTTAAAGCCATTTACTCACATTTTACATTTCACCTTTAAGTGTGTGCTGCACAACAGTTTGAAGGATAGTGTCTAGTGCATTTTGAGAAAAATAATGCCTCTTGTTTAATGTACAATAAACGACTGATCGATCAGTTATTTTGTGATATCAGAAGATTTGAGTGCCACACTCCATGTGAAAAACAAGCATGGCGGAATGTGTGAGTCACTTCTCTACATAAGACTAAACCCTGAAAAGAAAGAAGGCATTGGTTTCTATGTTACTATATAACAGTATCTCCTGAGCAACGGATGGATGTTTTTCTTGTTTTTGAAAGTAATTCTGTAATAAAAGTGAGAAAACACATTGTTTCTGGGCATTTGTTATCCCAAAGAAGAATTATGACCAAGAAAGTCATAAAAAATCATGCCCAGGCACTCAGGCACTGGTTACAAAAAGTGATTTAAAAAGGCCTTTAATAAATAGGGCAAGACATTACAAATACAGCAATGTGTGTCGCTTTGAGACCTTCCTCAGGGTGTGGTCCCCATTTAAGTTTCACCTTCTAGCTTTTTCTGGAGCGTTCAACTGTCTCCCTCTCTCTCTTTTCCTCGGTTTTTCAAAACGTTTAAAGGTTTATGCGTATTTATCTTTGTTGGACGTTAACATATACTGTATAGTAGTTGCTCATTTATCTTAAAAACAAATAAACTAACAGTAATCACCTATTTATTTTGTTTAGTTTTTTTAAACGTCTTCAGAACAAAAAAAAAAAATTTAATAATCAAGTAACCATGACATCTGCAACCCCTTCTCTAAACTGAAGCTTTCATTAAAGGAGGTCCGACCGTAACTGCAGTCACAATGACGAAGTGATGGCATCCAGTAGGTCAGGGGTGGCGAACCTGTGGCTCTTGAGCCAAAATGGTGGCTCTTTTGCCTGCTCCTTTGAGGCTCTTACTGTGTGGCTGGGGGCTATGTTATTGGTGGATTTTTTTTTTTTTTTTGAAACATTTCAGATAAGTTTAAAAAAAAAAAAAAAAAAAAAAAAAAAAATTTGAATGCATTTTTTTTAAATAAAAACTAATGCAGCAGAGTTTTTTTATGGACAGACTCTGCAACCTGAGGGAAAAAAGCAGCCACAGATCACCTTCCTCATCAACCCTTTCACTGCTGAATCAGATTGTTTGAAAGCCCCTCTAGTGACAAATTAATGAAAGAGTCGCTTCGAGTGGCCACAACAATAGACAACCAGACCTAAAAAGGATTGTGGATAACAAAGATTGTCAGGTTTCCCACTGAGTCATTCTAAGTAAGAAAAAAAACTATGAAAACTGCTATGTATTATGACTGTCATTAGATCTGGAAGTCACTGTTGCTGTTGTAATGTGGACGTGCATGTGTTGTGTGGCTTTTTGCTATGGTTTGTGTTTTCTTTTGTGGCTCTTTATGCTGAACTGGTTGGCCACCCCTGCAGTAGGTGGTGCTACATGTGCACAGCTTCTAGTTTTTATATTTAATTTTTTTTACAGTGTCATAAGTTAATGGCTCTGGGTCAGAGCAATTCTCAACATTTTATCTGATATGTATGAACAGCTTGTATCCTAACAGAGTCGGGGAGAGATATGCTGTTGTTTTCTGTTGCATTTCCAAAAACACTAAATAGCCAGATTCAAGGTTTATTTTGACAGTTTGTATTTTTTAAACAAAACTGACTTTCTGTAATATTATGTGGTTATATATTTAAATCTGAAGTCCATCCAAGTATTATATTTGCTGTTCTCCTATCTTTCTTTGGCTACTGCCATTATTCAGATTACTGGCAGGGATTGTAATGTTTATTCTTCTCTTATCTTTGTTAGTTGCTTCTGTTTTCCAACTCTGTGTAAAGCTACAGGGTGAAGGCTTTTGTGGAGCAAGAGTAGGCTAATAGAATAGAGAGGAAATCCCCAAGTAGGCCTATTTTACCTTTATTTGATAGCAGACTGTAATACCACCTTTAACGAGCAAAGCAGAAATGTAAGGCCTTATTAAAAAAAAGAAAACATAGCAACTTGTATTCAATATCACAATTTTCTTCAGGCCATCCAAAAAAAGTTAATCGGAAAACCAATTATAACCAGCTGGCATTAAAAAAACAAAAACAACAACAGCTAAACAACTGGACAATCTTATTTATTCTCTGGAGAAATATGTCAAATTGAAACATAGTTTGACTCTGGAGCTTCTTTTCAATTTGAGTGCCCAAAGCAAAGTTGGAAACCGAGAAGGAATGTTACTCAAAGCCCGACAAACTGCATATTACAGCTTTATAGTTGCCTTTTAACACATATGGTCTCCTTAAAGCGTTAATTAGATTTCCCTTTGACTGTGACTGTGCATGGTTTGAGTATCAGCTGAAGGGTCAGAGACTAGACTATCTCCCGACATGAAATGTCAAATAATTTCAGATAAAAAAAGATTAAAACGGAGCTTTCCAAACTTTTTCTTTTGTAGTTACAAGTATTTTCAGCCCCTAAACACGGAGTACAGCTTAGGCTGGTGGGAAGATAATTAGTTTTGCTAGTATTGTGATAAACCACAAAAGATTTAAATATTGACGTGATAATGGTTAGAGGAAAAATCAGGGGATCACTAAGTCATAAGAGTTAATCCTACAATTGGATAAAGTTTGTGATGATTTATAATTGAAAAGAGCTAGCAAGGTGAAAAATGCAAGCTAATTCATGAGAAATAAGTAGTAACTAGTTATGTTCTCAGAGTACATGAAAAATCTATATAAAAGATCAGCTTCAAATGAGAAAATATTCAGAATATTTTACATTCACCCAGAAAAAGTGAATATATACCATGTTAAGTTTGCAAGCATGGTGTTTAGAATTCAAAGTTGACTGATAACCAGAGACTAAAATACGTGACCTGGGTTATGTTAAAAAAGCAAACACAGACTCTGTGTTGGCCTGGAAATGGAGACTTCTGATGCTGATCATACGCACACATACACACACACACACACACACACACACACACACACACACACACACACACACACACACACACATAAACGCATAAACTGCCTGGTCAAATACAGTTAAAGTAGAACAAAAAGTCTTCAGTTGTTGAATCAAAAAAACGATTCAAATGTAAAACACATGACCCAGTTTGCAGCAGTCAGCAGAACCGTGTCATAAATCTACCAATGCCAGTTCAATAAAAAAGATTTCTCAAGACATTTTATTTAATTGCTCGGTTTCAGTTATCAATTAGGCTTGCACAGTTAATTATATGATCAATAAGTGAACCCAGATGTTTTTAAAGCAGCATTTGGCATGCTGGTGCTGCAGCAGACAAAACATCAATGAAGTTTGGCAGAAAATGTATGACTTTGGTGATCTTAATTTAGCACTACAGTTTGACCTGTTTGGGAGCACGTGTATTTTTTAACCTGTTGCAGTTTTTGACTTGCCTGGTCCGAATTTATAAGATTGCCATTTTTATTTACTTTGCTTTGAGGAGCTTTAGAGATTATCATGTTCTGTTACTTACTAACATATTCGATAAATTTCAATCAGGCTTCCGCCAAAAACATAGTACAGAGACGGCATTAGTAAGAGTGACCAACGACATTCTTATGCATGCAGACAAAGGGGAACATTCCATACTCCTTTTACTCAATTTGACAGCTTGCATTTGACACCATCGATCATATTATTCTGTTGGACAGGCTGCATAAATGGGTTGGTATTTCCTGCACTGCCTTCAACTGTTTTTCTTCTTATCTGTCAAACAGATATTTTAATGTATGTTTAAATGATCATGTGTCCTCTTTGGCGCTCCTTCAGTGTGGAGTCCCTCAGGGATCAGTCCTTGGTCCAATCCTCTTATTATACATACTTGTTCTGGGTCATCTGTTCAGCCGTTTTCAGGATGTGTTAAAACTTCGTTTTAGGCAGAAATCTTGGACAAACCCAGGCTCTTGGTGGGCGGAAATCTGCCGGTGCCAGTTGGGGGTATGATGAACAGTGGCAATTATAGTAACAAAAAAGACAATGAAACTATGACTAAAAATAACCGTTGTAGCAGTTCAGGGCATAGCAACCTTTCTGTTAAGTGCTGCACCCCAATTATGCTGTTTTCTAAACTTAATTTGTATTGTTTAACTCATATTTCTTTTTATTTATTTCCTCATATGTATTGTACATGTGTGTGAAGCACTTTGTAACTGTGTGTTTTTAAAAGTGTTTATATAAATGTTATATATATGTTACTTACTTACTTACTTACTTACTTACTTGAAACTTATGGATTTATGTTAATGTTTGGGAAAGTGAGTAATTTAATGTTTTGTAGCTTCACAAGCTTCTTAGCATGGCTGACTTTTGTTTACTCATTATAGGTCAGCTGTTGCAACAACCAAACTCAACGCTACTTTAAAAGTTCAGGTAAAAGTTCAGGTCAAATATCTGAATTCATTCATTGGTTAGGTCAATTGCAACATACATTGCATTGTCTGCACTGTATGTTTGAACAGTGTCTGCAGTTACAGCTGAGGAAGAGAAGCCACAGACCAGCTGCATGTTGGCTCAGTGAAGTAGGAAAATTTGTCAATTTTAAGTAAATGAAAGTAAATTGTAGCCTGTAATTGTACTCTCCTAAAATAAAAAATCATATGCAGATCTAGCAGAGGCCTGTCGTGAACCCAAACAGAGGTTTTCCAAAACAGATATGAAAGCAGAGAAAAGCTTGAGCTATTTCATAATGACATTTTGAAAGTATGTACATACTGTAGATTCTGGATCAGCTGTACTTAAACCCTCAAAAATATATACAAAATGATAGATTTTGTGTAAATCCCTTTTTCAACGACAGCCAACCTGCCCGTGTCTGTTGTTGTCTGGCCGTTGTCCCCCATCACCATATGTCAACTGAAAAACTTTGACACACAGTGAAATGTTGGCTAGTAAAGCTTGTATGTAGAACACTGTGTGCAAGGCCAGATGACTCCTGCCCAGACAGCAATTGATAGATAGTGTGGAGGAAGCTGCCAATAGTTCGGCATTAGGTCGCATGAACTTTTCACAATATGAAGGAACAGTAAACACATCTTTTAAACACCACTGATCTGACACCAGGCAATGGTATTGTCGCCCTGGTTTGAATGTGTTAGGTGGTCTAATTACTCCCAGTGTGCATGCTTGGGTAGTGTACACTATATGACCAAAAGTATGTGGATACCCAAACACTACACCAATGGGCGTTAATCCACTGCTATAACAGCTTATTAGGCTTTCTACATATTTCTGCTGCAGATCATTACTGAGGAACAACACTTATGTGTGGCAACAAGGCTTTGGATTTGTCCCAAAAGGGTTGGATGGGGTTGAGGTCAGTCAAGTTCTTTTAACCCTAATGCCAGACTGGAAAGCCAGAAAACTCCAGCATATTTCCAATGCCAAACTCTTTCTACAGTCTCCGTGCATGGCAATATTATGGTCAGGTTAGGGACCTCTGCCAAGGAGGCAATGTTTTCGGCTCAGTTTGTCTGTTTGTTTTTTTATTTGTCCGTCAGCAGAATTACGGAAAACTACTTGCCTGATTTTCATGAAACTTGCTGGAAGGGTGTCGCATGGGCCATGGAAGAATCCATCAATTTTTGGAGTGGATCCAAATCACAGGAGATGGGGCATTTGTACTGCATTCATGTGGTGTCATAATAATGGAACAATTAAATTCCTGGTTATATTCCATTACCTTACCTGATCCGTTTCCTTTGCTCTTTGTTGACACACAAAGGCCTACTGGACACAGCAATCGACGTGTTGTATAAATGCTCTGAGCAATAAATACAGCACATATTTTTGTAGCTTCCATGTTGTTTTCACAGTACGACTTAAAGCTCAGGAACACTTACCTGATGCGGCAGATGGTTTGTTAATAACACAATCATCTGAGAAGCCATCATTGAAAACTGATTGGGAAAGGGCATGCATTTTCAATAAGTACCTGGCATGTGATTGGATTAATCATCTATAAATAATGTCCGCCATTGTTGTTTTGAATGAACAGTTGCAGCCGTCACACGCGACTGTAGCTGATTGTTCTTCGCCGGTTGGTTGGGCACCGCTGTTGTTCAGAGACAAATGCATTACTTAAAGTCTAGTCTATATTGACAACGATTAATTTAGGGGATTGCTTCAGTGCCACCGTATGATCCGCCGGATGTCCCCCATTTTTTGGCCGGATGTTCCTTCCGCTTTCTTTGTGTTGTCATTTTAAACTCCGGTGGATTTATGAGGACTATGGTTAACTGCAGATCTCTGCAGGGTAAATCCAGACAGCTAGCTAGATTATCTGTTTAATCTGAGTTTTCCATTGCACAACTAAAACAATGTTACGGCATCGTTGCTCCGTCCGGCGCTTAGCACCGCCCAAGACAATTCTAATTGGTTTAAAGAAATGCCAATAAACCAGAGCATGTTTTTCTCCCATCCTGGAATGCTGTGTGGACTAGCCAGACCCTCCTCTGCAGCGCTGTGGAGGAAGGTCTACTTCAAGCCTGACAAGATGGATTTTGATATGATATGTGATCCTGGGATTGTCTTGTTGTTTCCTTTCCGCATATTGTCTAAAATATCATTGTATGCCATAGCATAAAGATTTTGCTTCATTGAAATTAAGTGGAAAACACGTAAACTTCCATTTTCATTTTTTTTAATTAAGACGACTTAATAGATATGGGGCCCTATTTTAACGATCTGAAATGCAAGTAGGCCTATCAGACGTGAAATGCAAGTAGATTTGTGGGCGGATCTCGGGCGCTGTTGCTATATTACCGGGGGGATAAATGACTCTTGCGCCCGACGCAAATCTAATCCCAGACGAGATCCCGCCGGAGTGTCCAATCCCACCATTGTTCAACATCACGTCTCCTTAAAGGAACACGCCGACTTATTGGGACTTTAGCTTATTCACCGTAACCCCCAGAGTTAGACAAGTCGATACATACCCTTCTCATCTCCGTGCGTGCTGTAACGCTGCCTGACGGTTCCAGCATTAGCTTAGCCTAGCACAGATCCTGCAGGTAAATGGTTCCAAATAGCCTACTGCTCCGAATTGTGACAAAAGTGACAAAATAACGCCAACATGTTCCTATTTACATGTTGTTATTTGTATATCACTCCGCCCAAGTACTATATTCTTCCGCCTGAGAATATAGTTCCCGGTTTGTTTACAGTTAGAAGACGGCTGTGTCTCATGTTACGTTGTTTTTTGTACACGCTGTGACTCTATAAATCACAACATGTAAATAGGAACATGTTGGCGTTATTTTGTCACTTATTCGGAGCAAGAGGATTGCTGGAACCAGTCACCTGCATGTTCTGTGCTGGCCTGATGCCGCTGGAGCTGTCAGACAGCCTTACAGCACGCACGGAGATGAGAAGGGTATGTATCGACTTGTCTAACTCTGGGAGTTACGGTGAATAAGCTAAATTCCCAATAAGTCGGCGTGTTCCTTTAAGTCCTCTAATATTTCCTCATTTATGTCATCAACACATCCATGATTCATGGAAGTGTTGTGTAAAACACAACAAGCCACAAAGAATGCTGCAACCTTTTGAGGACTGTACTGTAAAGTGCCTCCTGACCTATCCAAACACCTGAAGCGCATTTTCAGTAATATTTTTCCTTGTAATTATATATGGTTTGCAAAAATGGGAACTGCTGCGTGTAGATGAGAGAAGCAAAGTGTATGCGCATTGTGCACACGCTACATTATGGCCAAGCATGCGCCCCTAAAATAGCATCTGAATAATGCGCCACTGACTTTAGACTAGCACCACTGACTTCAGACTAGCACCACTGACTTTAGACCAGGTTTTTCCTGGTCAGAGGCGGAATTGTTTTCTGAAACTGCAGAATAGCACCAGGGAACGTTTGCGCCGGATCACGCCTCCTCTTTTTGCTGAACCGCCCCCGGGAGCGCCAATTTATTCCCTAATTTACCGACGTGCGTCTGTGGAGGGAAAAGTCTGCTGTGTGTCAGGTGCAAAATAGGAATGATACATGCGTCGGTGTACAAAGGGAAATGCGCTGGGTGCAAAATAGGGCCCATGAACTGAAATGTTTAATTAATATACTTCATGTACTGTGATTTAATTTTGTCTCAGGAAATCTTTGACATGTAGACACATGCACAGATAACTCGCATGTACATACACAAAACACACAAAACACACACACACACACACACACACACACACACACACACACACACACACATGCACATACATTTCTGATGACTCTGCACATTCTCATATGAGGTTGGAAACTCTCACACACTTGGCTCATCTCTGTCGTTGTGAAAGAATAAACATCTGAACGCCAACAGCTGTTTGACTTTTGAACACTGACAGCAGATTCAGGCTCGAGTTAGCTCATGACAAATGCAACACTGAGTGTGAAAGCAGATGAGTCAGAGTGCATGAGTCCAGATGTATTAAATTAGTTTCAGATTAGTGCTGGTGTTTGCTGCAGCCAAGCCCGAATCAACATATCATTCACACAACGTGAACATCCAGGAGATATTTATATCGTTATACATTTCTGGGTAGTTTTTGTGCTAAAATTCCCAACTCCTGTATTTCCAGAAAGCAATGCAAGGAAGGCTTATTTGTTTCAAATCCATATGTGCTGTGAGGAAAACATGATCAATAGAGGTGTACGGTATGTGGCATTAAAAGTTCAAGTCCAGGTCATTGTGTCTATGTTTGAGTAAAAAACAGACGTTTTCCTTGAAATAGTTTAATCACTAAAGATTAGGGGGATATACTGAAATGGGGTCATATTAATAAAAGAGCAGAAGATCAATCAGAAGTCAATAAATTATTTCAGATATAAGTAACAACAAACAACTCTAAATTACAATTCATTTTACATAGGACTTTTTTTCAATGTGTCTTATTTCCTTAACTGTACTTGTAATATTCTTCCTGTTTATAGGGTATGTGAGAATGGTGGTATATGATTTATTTTATCAAATCACTGTAAACTTATGTGATTATCTTCTCTCATTAGTTACAAATAAAGCTATATAATAATACTTTTGAAACTAATTTTTACTTTTACTTTAATTACATTCATTGAATCGCTGAGAAAAGAAAAAGAAATTGCAGACGGTGGCAAAGTTCGTGGCAATTTATAGGTGAACCTAACTTAGGAACCAGGCGATTACCAAAATAGCAACAGCTAAGGAAGCAAAATGTATTCATGACAAAAATTAAGTTTGCTGTAATATCTGCTATGTTGCTACTAGGGCTGCAGGGATGCAGGTTTTTGGGGGGAGCATTTCCACCTTTAATCACTGGGACAGCCGCAGGTTGGATTTGAACCCTGAGCGTCGAAGAATAAAGCTCTACATATGGGCACACACTCTACCAACTGAGCTACCCGGGCACCTGGGATGGCATAATTGTGTAGGTCAACCTGGAAGTTAGCATCACCCTGGTTCCCCTTGACACAAAGCCAATGGGATTTTTCTATTGGATTTTGGATTATTGCAGAAAATAAACTCTGGCCAACATAGGTTTATGATTCTTATACGTTTTGTTCAGCATGGTAATCTATTCAAATGAACAGCCCTT
This sequence comes from Perca flavescens, assembly GCF_004354835.1. Taxonomy (NCBI): domain Eukaryota; kingdom Metazoa; phylum Chordata; class Actinopteri; order Perciformes; family Percidae; genus Perca; species Perca flavescens. Next base: position 13,266,752 of record NC_041349.1, read on the forward strand.
TTAATATTTTTTAAATAGCCAGAAGTGAAAAGTTAACCATAGTCCTTATTTCAGGCATCTAACCAAAAACCCATTAAAAAACCCATTGCCATCGAGACAAGGCAACCGGAAGTGCAAAATGCTAATTCATTTCCGGGTATTCCTGCAGCACTCTGAATTGATTCACGTCATATAAAAATAGGAAATCAAATTAATACTGTAAATATATATCCTCTTCTTTTACTCATGTAAGAGACACATGTATTAATCTGCATCTGAAAATAGTCCCCTATAAATCCACTATTTCCACCTATTTGAGTAATGTTTGCTCAATAATGCCCAGCTGTTTTAGGAAATAACTAAGTCTGAAAAAGAAACAATATGTTTGTGACCCGTTTAAAGATATTTTTTCAACCAAAATAAAAAAAAATAGTAACACATGCATTGAATTTTTTCAAAAGCTTTATTTCACTTTTCTCCAGCCTTCTACATGTAAGTAATACAGTACAGTAGATAGTACACAGTACAAAGATAATTTGGGTTTAAAAGTGCAATCCTAGTAAAACATTTGTCAAACATGATGAGTGTACAAAATATCAGCAACCACCTGCTCTGTGCATGAAGTAAACTATGCAGGCGAGTTGAAGCGAAATCCACGGTCGCTTATTAATTTGAAGAGATGGATGTGCAAAAAAAACAAAGCTGTGCAGCTCGTTATTATGAATCTGTTGCTAATATTTGTACACTTGGCCAAGATATTTGTTAAATTGGTTAGCCTACACATTTAAGATTGACTGAAGTAGATATCTAAAAGTTTCCACTGAAAAAGTTGAACAAAATCCAGTTAGTGTGATTGATTATTCTAAAACAAACCATTAAAATAACATAAACAAATATATGTAAAAAATAAAATAAAGAAATACATACATACATAAAATGATGTAAATTGGTACATTTAAAAATAATAATAATTTGGAAACAGAGGATAAAATAAATTATGAGAGAAAATATGAGAATCATTGCATTACACCAAATCAGTACGCATGCATTACATTTTATGAATGTTGCCTTCACTAACTTTGACAAGAAGCTCTGCCTTCTTAAAAATAACGCTCTAAAGAAAACACTAGAACAACAAACACAGGGATGTTGAAATCAAAATTGCATCAATATTTTGTAACATCTGATGCTTCTCTTTTATCTTATCTCCTCCCTTTTTGTTCCTTCATTCATGCCCTTTTTCCTACTTTGCTTTATCAATCCTTTTTCTCTCTTGAACACTTTTTGACAGTTGACTGTGATCGCAGCAAGTCAGTTAAGTCATGTTTAGGTGCTTTGTTTAAGGGATAACAAGTGCATTTGTATGCCTGTTGGAGATTTAAGGCCTGTTGATTAATACGAATGATTCAGATTGATGATGTTCCTGCTGTTAACAATAGCTATAATATAATATATAAGTCATAATGCATGAGTGACTGTTAAATATGTGTCATATTTAAAGATTTTTGGGTGTAAGATAACCAATTGTTGCTATAACAGAAGCAGGAATTAATAACAAATCAGGACAAACATGCTGTGGCAACTTTCTTTTACTGACAGTTTAAACTGGTTTTGTTACCAGTGCAGTTTCTTTTTTTCGGGTTCTGTTTGTCTAGAGGAATTATACTCAAGACTTGATAGTAGGCTACTCTTGCTGTTTTCTTGAATCACTTTTTTATTGTAAGTACTCTTGCTTTTCTTTTAAATCAAGTTTTAGCCAAGTTACAGAGTACCACCGGATGAGCTAGCCTACATGCTATTCAAATTTAAAGCACACTCAGCTAACGTTAGCTTTACGTTAGCTATGTGAAAACACTTGATGTTGGTAGAGAATTAAATAATATGTGTATAATCTCGGTTAACAAAGAGTAATGCCACCTGTCGGATGACTTATTGTAATCTAGAAGCTAAATAAGTGGTTGTGTAGTTTTAATACTGTACGACTTCAAAAGTTGTGATGCTAATCGCGATTAGCGCGTTAGCATGCTAGTGACATCCGTGCTTCAATGTCTGATAACAAGGCGTCATAATATCAGGCAAACAATGTGCCGTCGCCAGTAGAGCCTTGTTATCAATTTATGCAGACATCAGACTTGATTCTATCATTTGTGAAGGTACAGCCACAGTAACTAGTGTTAGGTTGTAAAAAGTTAAAACCATGCTTATGTTTTATGTTTTAAATAATAAATTGTATTCTGCAGTCAGGTTATGAAAATAGGAATGGAATCTAGAATGACTAGCCTACTAAGGTAAAAACAGCTGGTTATTTCTCTCCCCCTCTCTTCCTGTCTTTGGTTAAATTGATTAGGTTAAAACCAACTATTAACACATGAAGAGAAACGTCTCTTTGAGTCTCCAACCTCCTGGTGCCAAGTCTGGGTTAGAACAAAGGAAATGCAAACTCTGTAAACTTGAATATAATCAGCACTAAATGATAATCAACCTTAGTCTGTGACCTGGAGTAAACCTAAAATCAGAGGTGTGTCCTTAATCAGAGACCCACAATTCCACAGGAATATAATTCGGAAACCGAGGTGAATTCGGGACTTCAATCTGTGACCCCGCAAGGGAAGCAGTTGGAGTCCGCTGTTTACAGCGTATTGTTTTGTCATGTCGCATGGATGCAATCTGTGTCCCCACTAGGGGAAACATGTTTTGCAGTCTGCTGCTGGCAGTGTTTTATGTTTGATTGTCGTTTTCATGTAGTTTCATTAAACCTTTTACTTAACTTTCAATTCGACCCCAGCCTCATCCTCCAGAAATCAGAACAAACATGTCTTTTGATATTTCTTAACACTAGCGGGATGAAATGGTACTTTTGATTTGATTTTGAATCACAAAGTCTCAGCTTTGAGCTCCATATCAGTGTGAAACAAGTAGGCTAACGTTACTTTTCAATTGTTTGTACCATTGTTGATGATCACATCATGAAAAACATCAAATATGCAAGGCTAAATTACTCCCTTCTTCCATTTTTGCACTTTCGCAACTCTTCTTCTGCAATATCTTCATTTGAGTGATATTTCAAATGTTGGTCTTTTATGGAGCAGTGGTTTCCCCCCTGACATGCCTTTTCTTTGATGTATCTACTACCTGCAGTGTAAATTCATATAAACATTTAGATATTATCAGCAACGTATTGGCACATATAAATATAAAACGGATAAAAAAAAAAATAAAGCCTGGATAAGTGGATAATCCAAGTAATGAGAACCTTTCATAAGGATTATGGCCGCCACATTCATGTCAATGCACCTGCTGTGTCCTGGGCCATCTAGTAGTTCACAGGCTCTGAGAGGGAGCGGTGGGTGGTAGAGCAGTGTCCCGCCCTAAAGAGATGATGAGAAAGTTATAAAGACCGAGAAAAATCTGTGAGACAAGGTTCATTGTTCTCAATAAATTCTATGAACTATCTCCAAGTTAAAAGAGAAGTTGGCAGTAAGTGTTTTTTAGGGGTCTGTTATTTCCTAACAACTTCCATAGAAGTTTCCCAGAAAAAAAGCGAAAGTAACCAAACGTTTCATATGTGTTATACATTGCAATACGTCCTAACTTAGATGGATTGTTTGAGTGATGTACTGTATATTTAGAGCAAACAAATTTAGATTTGGATATTTTCTGATTAGCTTACCTGTTTGCTATTCACTTCCACTTTTTTGTTTCAGTATTTCTAAGCATATCTAAGCATTCCAAGCATTCTAATAACGTAGTTTAATTGTTTTTATGTAAAACTGAAGGGAAGTAAATGTGAGACAAAAGAATTAGGCTAGCTAACCCCTGCTGAAATGTCATCGTTAACAGAATGCGTTAGCATCGATATATTGAATCAATGATCCACAATCCAATGCAAAGTGAAAATATAACATAGTATCGATACCTCAATAACATAGTATCGATACATATCGATACTTATTTATTCTTTTTATTCAAAATAATAGTTTGTTTTTCATTTAAATGTCTGGAAGAGCTCCGAAATGGAATTAAATCAAATTTCTGTTGCTTTTTTTGAATTGCTATTTAAATGTAACTGTATTAAATGGGCATATATTTCGTCTCACATCGATCGCAGGCCCCTGAATTGAATCGAATCGAATCAAAATCGTATCGTGATGGATATCAGCAAATATCTTATCATTGTCCAAAGAGTCAATATAATATCGTATCGTGATAAAACTTGTGATTTACAACCCGAATAATAATAAATAAAATTAATTAAAATAATCATCAACGTGCCGCAGGCTACATTTAGCATGATGTTTGTTGAAAACTGAAAAAGGACATGACTTCCGAAATCTAATTGTTTTCTACTTAACATACTGACAAGGAATTGTATTGCGATAATTAGCTGTGATGCAGCTGTGGTTTTACATTATATACAATGACAGCAACCTAAATTATCAGTTTCTTGACATTGACTCTTCTTACACCAAAAATGTTACCTCCACTTAAGTACAGTTCCCTCAAACCTTTACTTCAGTGGGGTATTTTGTGCTTTTTTTTTGCTTGTCAGTTACCTGCAGAGTCCTGTGGAGCATTCATAGTTGTTCTGGCAGTAAGCTCCAAATGGTTTACTATTCATGATCCTCCACAGCGGGGTCATCCGAGCTGTCCTCCTCAGAGTTTGGCCACTTGAGTCTGCCTTCCGGTCAGAGCTGGACTGGACCTGTGGGACCAACGGACCTGCACACACCTGGTATTACAACACAAACAGACGGACACACAAAGGTACAGAAATGTTTATTAGAAAGAAACCAAACAAAGGGAAAACCAGGGACAGTGCATTAATTAAAGTACTGATTGATTTATTACGGTAATTCTTGTACGTAATTCACGTGTGCAGGCCCTTCATTTTAAAATGAGTGTGTTTTTAACAGTGTACAGACTAAATTTAGATGCACACGATGTAAGTCAACTGTCCCACTTCAGCAAAGCAGTACAAATCAATATTTGCATTTTGACCAAATACTCCACGTGGACCTTGATTTAAGATTAACCTGCCAAGATAAAGAGTTACATTTTCACACTCAAATAAAAGCACTTTTTTATCGGTCATCAAACTGTGAACATTAATAGAACATTTATACCTTGATATTTGTACAATGCAATTGTACAATTGTAGTACTAGTACTTTTTTATTTTCTTTATTAATTACCGTAGTTTTTTTTGGCATGAAACACACCCTATTTAATTTGCATTTTCTCAGTAATGGTTAGTTAGTGTCTAGGTTTTAAAGCACCCTTTCAGCTCTTTGCCTTTTATTTTTATCTGGATGCATTTTTATTAAAAAAAATGTACAGTGTAGAACATGTGTTTCTAATATTGCAAACACTCAAAAGAAGACTGAATTCTGGTTCGTGCTAACAAGAGAGAAGAAAATCCATCCTTTGATTTAACATCAGGCACATTTATCCGGAATTCGTGAAGTCAGGACAACACACTCACCTGCTGAGCCAGCATTAGCAGCACAATGCACAGTGCCACTGCCGCTTTCCTTTGGGTGAAGAAGCCTTTCTCTTGCATCTTTACGCTCTTCACAAAAATCAACGGTTTCCGGTCGTTTGTCAGTAAGACCAAGGCTCTTCAGTTTTGAGTAAAGTGGATCTCGACCAGCTACGTTCCCTGATATCTGACACCTTCTGGAGGACTCAACCAGCTCAGCTTTAATGGAGCCTCTTGAGTCGAAGAAGTGAGTCTGAAGGTTGTGTGGAGCAGGTTCTCACTAGTCTCTTCAAGTCAGCCTGACTCAGCGAACTCAGCTGTGACACCGGCAAAGAAGGCTGGGCTCTCCTTTATACAGACAGGCCATGATCCCAGGGGAGAGGAAGCCAGAGGGAGGGAGAAAGAGTCACAGAACATGCTGTGTCGTCTACCCTGCTCTCTCTTGTTATCTATTTTTTTGGCTCGAATGTGACATTATGTAAAACTTTTTTACATAATGTCATTTTAGTGTTTTAAAATCTGGTCAACCAACACACTTTACATGTTAACGCTCAGATAACGTGAGCCCAGGTTGACCAAAACGCCGCATACATGATCGTAACGATAAGTTAGCGGCAACAGAGAGACCCAGCTGGGAAAAAAAAGGGTTTAAAGAGGTCCCCGCATGTGTGTGTCACTGAACCTGCAGAAAGATAAGGCTTTATCAATCTGCAGAGTCTGTGTGCTGCAGGTTATCTTTGACTACCGATGTCCTTGATCTGACACAATCTTACCATCTCACTCAAACAACGTAGACAGGATTTAAGGTGTGGTTGTGTGGTTTACATAAGCAGGTACACACTAAACACGCGACGCCGGCACGTGACTTATATAGGTGTGCTCCATATATCAGAATATGAAGCTAAAGTCCGGTCCTGAGGCCTTGGTCTTGGTTTGGCGCAGTGGAGAACCAATAGGTTGTGGCTTTTCCTAATTATACGTGTGATCTATCAAGCTGCACTCTGCAAAGTAAAGTACAATTTTGAGTATTCTCATTTTATGTTACTATTACTTCTACTCCACTACAATTCAGGGCAAATATTTAACTTTACAGATTTAGATTAATACAAAATATTATTTACAAATAAAACGTGATTTATTATTATGAATTAAACTACCCAACAGTTTAAAGGAACACGCCGACTTATTGGAACTTTAGCTTATTCAGCGTATCCCCCAGAGTTACATAAGTCCATACATACCCTTCTCATCTCCGTGTGTGTTGTAACTCTGTCTGACGCCCCCACCACTAGCCTCACTTAGCCCAGATCCTGGAGGTAACTGGCTCCATCTAGCCTATAAGTGACAAAATAACGCCAACATGTTCCTATTTACATGTTGTGATTTATAGAGTCACAGCGTGTACAAAAAACAACGTAACATGAGACACAGCCGTGTTCCTTTAAGCAAAATTAGCTCCATATTTATCAGCTGCAGCATTAAAGTGGTAAACACATTAATGCATCAATAAATACAGTACAATGAAAATAGAAATATTCTGAAATGGGCCATTCTGCAAAATGAATTCTTTAAGCATATTAGGCATATTTTAATAATGTTTTTGGACTTTTACTTTTTAATAGACAGTATTTTTACACTTTTGTATAACTACTTTGACTAAGTTAAGTTAAAGATCTGAGGACTTCTTCCAGCGCAAAAAAAACAGTACGTGATTGCGTGCACGTGACTGAATCTCAACAACTGGGTTAGTAAGACAAAGGTGAAATTGAGAGTGCCAACATTTTTGCAGGATGTGTCTTAAAAATTTTAAAAACAGAATTGGACTTGGACAGAAATGAATAGAAAAGTAAAAGTACAAAAGAAAAACGAAAAGAAAAAGAATAGATCAAATAAAAACAAGAGGTATATACAAATATGTAAAAGAGTAAAAGTAAAGTAACTGTAAACAAGCAATTAAAAGGTTAGGCGGTAAGTGAAGGTTGAAATAACAAGTTAAAGTGACATTCACGAGGTAAAGCGATACTGTATGATATGATTGATAGCAGCGAGAATAGACTATATGTAAACAGCATATACCAGAAATATAATATGATGTTATGAGGCAGCAGAACGTCATAACAATAGATACCAAGAGAGCTGAAGATCTTTCTGTCCATCTGTTATGGCAATGTTACAGCAACAGTAATGTTCCCATAGCCAGTTTTTATCCAAACTGCTGCATTTTTGTTAAAGGGCAATTTAGGTTAGCCTGGAAACGACAAAGAAGTTTTTTATCCAAAGGGCCAAAAGTATGTTTAAACACTCAGGTTTAAAGGAGGATCACGAATGGATGTAATGGAAAATTCCTTCGCTGATTCCTGTAAGCTTGTTCATCACAGAAACGTCTTCCAGAGGGACAGGAGACTGACAGGAATCCTGCACTACATAAACCCAGAACATCTGCATCATATATTATCACCGAGCATGACTCATCAGATTGTGCCTGACAGGCTGAGCAGCTGCAGAAGGGAAACTGTAGAGATAGAGAAGGCTTCAGAGAAGAGGACAAGCAATTAAATGTGGGTTTTTTTCCATGATTGTGATGCTGTGCTAATGCAGGACAGATGCACAGTGTTGGACTTCTGCAACTGGTTTAAATAGTTAAAGGGACAAACACTGTGGACAAAACACATTTTCAGTTAAGTTGAAAAGATTCTAAGTGAAGCTTAATCTGGAAAATCAAAAACGTTTAGTTTTTGCAGGTTAGATGCACAGCCTCATCTCCTTAAAATTACGTTCCCATTCAACGAAACTGCATTCTCAATTACGTTGGGAGGGACACGTGTTTTGTCCCGGATAACAATGGTTACCAGGCCCCCAGGAAGTGCAGCAGACTTTGAAGCAAATTTGACATAGTCGCCAAACAATGGAATTACAACTTCTGTGTCTATCACGTGATGCCATGGGGTCCCAAAAAACACTTTCCCATTGACTTAAATAGCAAAAGAGACGTATGTAAATCAGTGGATACGTTTTTTCGAGTGTCACAACCCCCGCGAAATGACTTGTTTCATTATAAAAATGTTATCAATACAGTACAACAACATTTGGAAAGTCTAGAAGAGCTGCCCAAATGAATAATTTAATCACTATTTAAGTTAGAGGAGCGCTAAACCAGATGTAGCAGGGTCGGCCAGTTAAGGTCTCTAGTGCGTCTTCTCTACGGGCCCACACAGCGTGGAAGCAGCAATGATCATCCGGGAGTTTCATTTGAGTAACTTTTTTGGGTTCATGCGCCACTGAGCAACTCTCATAGGAATGAAAAAAAAAAATAATTTCCAAACCAAAATTTAACGTTGACTTGTTTGTGTTACCAACATGATATCATGACTTTGCGTAAACATACACTGCACTTTCCTAAAGCCAAGTGGCATGTTATCTGTACACATTTTGAGCTATATGAGTGTGGCGTGTTATCGCGAGGCTACGGTTGGGTTTAGGAATGTCACACGCGGGTTGGGATTAGGAAAAGAAGAACAGGGTTGGGTTTAGGAAACGTCACACGTGGAAACATCACACGCGGGACATCAAGTCACACGCAGGACCAGATCCCCGCTCTCCTGGGTGAAAGTCCTGTGTTTTAACCATCCTCCACCTTGACCAGCCTCCCTACGCGGATTTTCATCCTTTCATACTACTCGCTACGGTGTCAATTCACACGCAATCACAAGGTAATATAAGTCAATGGAGGCCAAACGGCGTTGATAAACACGCTAAAAAACGAGTATGCGTCTTGATAACACGGCAATAATGGCATACGAATTGGCGTGTCATACACCTGCGTAATGTACTTAACTTACGTATATAACTTAAATTACGTAACACACATACTTATTTTAACCCAAACTATTATCTTTTTCTAAACCTAACTGAGTCAAATTGTTGCCTAAACCACGTGTTTAAAACAGCAACCATTTCACAACGTGCGCTGGAAAATACGTTTCCCTCTAAACGTAATTGCGAATGCAGTTTCGTTGTATGGGAATGTCATTTTCTAGGAGACAGGATTGAGATGCATAAAAGTGGATTTAAAATAATAACTACATTTCCTACAACTTTTTCTGTTCTTTATCAGTCACTTCAAAGTTCTTAAAAATGTCTCGATACCATAGATCACACTGAATCATACGTCATAGTCATAGTGACAGCTAAATGTTTAATTTTGATTAGCCTTAATGATAACTGTGGACCAAATGATAGTCAAGATATGGACTTTTACCACACTGTTTTCCAGCTCAACTACAGGCGTTCTTTGGACTCTTTATTCATTGCATCATGGTGAGGACAACTCCAACTAACACTCAAAGATTTCAGACTTTGAATTGGCTTTGCAAGGTTTTGATTTCTAATTTGCTATTTTGTGATAAGTGTATACTAAAAGCTAAAATATATACTAAAAAATGTTCAGCTTTTACTATGTCAATAGATTGCAAGAGCCAATGTCTTTCACATCATGATATATATGAAACTTTGCACCCTGGAGCATTTTCTAAAATTATTATATAAGGTTTATTCACGTAAACTGCAAGTTTCCACACATCTTTCCATTGCTCCTGCAAAGTGCAACAACCTGCAGAAGGGGGAGGTTTTGATTGTTGGCACCGACCATTAATGTTGCACTGAAGTGTACTTCATGCACTGAAGTAAAAGGGAATAATTCCCTTGGACAAACAGATCGAAGAATGGTTGCAGACATGACCTGATCTGACCAGTTATCAGTCCTCATGTACAATGTGCAGGATGATGTTCACAGAAATAGGTTACTCAGAAAAGCCCTATAATTATGGACAGGCCTTGAACTAAAGCCAATAAAATTCCCTAATAGTGGTTTTGGTGATGGCTAGTCTCTGGCAGCGCTTATCTCTTATCACTCTCTAAAATTTTTTAGGGGAAACCTAATAATGTCTTAAAATAAAAGTTTACCAGGAAACAAAGCGGCCTGTTGTGTACATAGACAGTATATATAGAATGGACTCTGCTCTGGACGGAGACCAGTGAATGATATTAGAAGCACTTAGAGCATTACTGCGCAGCCTCCAACTGAGCTTGAAGATGTAGATTTGACGTGAGCAACGTGTCTGAAAGTTGTAAGTCTTCTGGTAGCTGTGCCAAGAGAAATCTCAATCATTCCCAATCTTGCAGAGACTAAGAGCGTAGGTATATGTAAAGAGATAACATAGGAACAGGCTAATTATTGCTAACTAGCATGCTAGTTAACATTAGTAATTAAACTTAAACAGCTAATGTAAGTCGAAACTGCCTGCGAGCTTCTCCTGTACTATACGGTAATTCCTCTACTATGCGACAGTAAGTCGCGTGGTCATGACACAATCGTTAGCCTATTTTTACAAAAATGTCTGTCCATAACGTGAGATACAAGGTAATGGAGCCTTTTATACATTTTCGTGTTTTTTTAGAAATAAATAATGGACAAATAGAGTCATTAAATGCTTCAGATGTAAAGTTATTTGCTGTCAAAGTGACGTCAAAATGAATGGCAGTCAATGGGATGCTAACTGGGGTGAGTGCTTGTTAGCATCAAAATGGTGCCATAGAAGCTACGCTTGACAGATGCTCGCTTATCCCCTTGGTTGTGTAGGGCACTATCTACTTTCCTAAACAATAATAGATGCATTTACAAATAGTTGTGGATAGGAATATCTTAACAGTCATTTTATAAAGGCTAACATTTCTCTAGAAACACAAATACCACGCCATCTCTTTTGATAAGTACGAATGTTCCTTAAACAAAAAATAATTGATATTTAATCTTTGCTATTTTGTTAGCCAAAGTTTTATAATCAGTTTTAGACAAAATAGCAAAGATTGAAAAGCTGCATTATGCTCATTTAAAATATATATATTACATTTGAATTAAGCCCTGTTGACAACCTGGTGGCACAGTGAAGTTTTTCTGCAATGTCTGCAAAGCTTTGTGAGTTACTAATAGCTAGTTGGTGAACTATGCTCCAGCTGGTGAGCTAACCACTTAGCCAGCTGGGAACATGCTAGTGCTATTAAAGAGACATATTCATACCATCCACTCCTGTCTCAGTTAGCAAACCATGTTTTTTTTTTTTTTTTTTTTTGGGGGGGGGGGCAGACTCTGGTTTTATTAACATGGATGTATTGGTGCAGCTAATAAATTACCATAGCTTCCTCTGTTAATCTCTTTTCCAGTTAGGACGGCATTGCTATTTGTCAATAATGCAAATAAATGTGTCAAAGTTCACCAAATTTGACCTTGATGCTAAAGAGTTGTACGGACATACCCAATGGAGATGCACAATTAGTGTCCACTCCATTGAAACAAACAGATTCCAGTTGAGTATAATCCGCTGTTGCAACCTTGCCACTTGACCAAGAATGCTCTTTATGTCATGTTTGTTAATGTGTTCATTCACAGTGCCTCCGCTGCCTCACTTGGGTGACTTTCAGTGGTACTGTAAGGGAATATTCATTTTGTAGAACCTAAAATAATACATATTCAAGCAAAGGTTAAAATCAAAGGCTACTGGAAGTGGTTAAATGTGCCTTGAAGAACCGAGTCCTGTTTTCCTATATTTTAACCCTTCCTTGGACAACTATGACCTGGAAAACTTTGTGTCTATGCTGCTTTGGTGTCATATAGAGGTGCACAATGTATCGACTCAATATCGTTATTGCGATATCACGTTGCGCAATATTATATCGAAAGTGTCGCAATAAGTGTGCAATATTTAGTTTATTTTGTGGAGCGCTGCGTCCCGTCCGTTGGCTGTGTGGCTTTGTTGTGTTTGTTTTAGAGCCCGCTTGAAACGCTATAATGATCATCATTTCATTGGCCAGTTACCGTGCCACTTGCACATGTTGGTACACGTCAGCGCACGGGTCCACTACGTGACAAACCATACGGAGCGTACCACGTGTGTGCATATTTCGACAGAGTGACAGCTTAAGTGAAGAAATAGATAGAGACAACAAAACGGAATGAATCAGAGAAGCGAACGAAAAGTTGTGTCCTGCTTCCTTTATTTATTTATTTGATACTGTCCAACCAGTAGAACATGTCCTGTTCTGTAGACATGGTCCTTATTTATTTATTCATGTTGTATCAGTCCAATATGACCGTCAGTTGAAATAAACCTTGTGTTGTAAGAAAACTTTTACAACGTTTTATTTGTTATGAGTCTATTTTGATGTGTTTTCCCGTAACTTTTGTAATTTGACATATGTTAAAAAATATCGATATCGCAATATTCATAATCGATATAGCAGTATCCCATTTTGTTAATATCGTGCAACCCTAGTGTCATGGCTATCCGTTGTGGCACAGCTTGCTAGTTTCTTCCATTTTCATGAAGAGAAGAATAACAATAAGCCCAGTTTACTGATAGGACATGCACCCTGCATGTCCTATCGCATGGTGCCGCATGGTGCATTTTCAGACTCTGCTGCAGGACCTAGCAAACTTAAACTCTACAAATTTGAACACATAATTAGCAATCAAATATTTAAAGCCTTATAATGCTCACTTGGGTTGATATAACCAGGCAGATCTACATGTATGAATGTAAGATGTGGACACATTCTGCCTACTTGTTTTTTGCGATAGCAGAGAGTCTCAGATTAAAGCTAATTCTTCCTGAATGCATGAATCCTACGTCTGCCAGGCAAATAAAAGCAATGACTCAGCATACATTTTACACATACATTTGTGCCTGTGTGACTCTCTGGGTGACTCATTTAATTTCACCACCTATCTCACACACACACACACACTTTCTTTCTCCACACAAGATCCCGTAATAGAACTGAAAAGATGATGTTTCCCACTGCAATAACTGACCTTTATGGCTCTCTGTCTAATCTGATTCGGAACAGGACACTTCTTCCCGGTGTGACACATCCTTGTGTGTCACTTATGGGAACCAGTCTCTCTAAAGTGTGCTTCTGTTATTTCAGAACGTTACAACATCTCTCAGCAGAGATTAGGATGAGAAGGACACACGCATATGAAATCCCTTGAGGAAATAGACAGTCCGGGAGGTCCCGTAAAACTGAGGATTTCCAGTCACTATAATCAAAATATTACAGTAACAGATCAGCACTTCCGAGCCTCGGGCAAAATAAAAGAATATTCATGACTGTGCTTGAATTAAACTTTTATTTCTTATAAATATTCTCATGAAATACACTTTTACTGCAATGCCAGCCTTTGTCACTTGTACGCGGCCTGTTATTAACCCACAGATGCCTTGTTTTTGTTCAGTATTATTTTATCATTTTAAAACTCCAAAACAAGCTGCAGTTTAAATTCCTTAACTGCGTTTAAAGAAAACGTCCTTGCATCTCCATATCCGCTTTTTTGCACGTGTAAATCCGGGTGGAAAATAGAGATAAATCCCCCACCACAATACCTTGGTATCTGCAGTTATCAACATCAGTTATCTGCTTTGTTTGTTTGTCTCCAGTTTGACCTTTTCTCCCACAAGACCTTTCTCAAAGGCCTCTCCTGATAGGTCAGGGTGAAGTAAGAGGCAACTAAAAAACTAAACGTTGACTGCAGAGACCACAGAGGTCACTGGATGCAATGCACATTCATTGACCACAATATGAACAACAAAACTAGGAAGAAAACAAACCAGTTCCATAGCTGAATTCAGGATTTGTGCAATTGTGACAAAGTTTTTTTTGTTAGTTAAGAGCGCCATCTGTTGGACTCAATGCAACAACGCACTTCCCTAAACAGTTTATATTGGACAACTTCACTCAGAAATAAAGGCTTTATTTATACAGCAATCTCGTACAAAATGATTGCTTGAATGAAAGAAAAGTATGTTAATAGTTGAGTACTTACTCACTTACTTACTCCTCTTCATCCCCTATGGGACATAAGGCTTCCATGAGCACTCTCCATGTTGGGCCTCTGCCCATGACAGGTTCATCTGTTCCAGGTCTTGTGTCACAGTTCTGCGCCAGGTGGTTTTGGGCCTCCCAGGTTTTCTTTTGCCAGGTGGTGTCCATCTTAAGGTGACTTTTGTGATGCGGTCCTGCTCCATCCTCAAAACATGTCCTAGCCATCTCAGGCGTCTGTGTGTAATCTCCTTGGTGATGCTCCTTTATCTTATTAGATCTTATTAGGCCAAAAGATCTGGCATATTGGTCGGAGGCATAATAATTCCGTAATTTAAGATAATTCTTTACAAGTTATATAAATGTATTGTGTTCTGTGCAAATAAACTATTTCATTATAGTACCAGTTTTACACTGGCAGCAGCAGACGTCCCAAAATGGCATCTTGCAGCAGTTTTACTATGTAAACTTCTGACATGATGGTATAATCATGAAGAATGCAAGTACCTTTAATAATATAAAGAACTTTTAAGGGTGACTACCAGGTGCCCGGATAGCTCAGTTGGTAGAGCAGGCACCCATATGTAGAGGTTTACTACTTGACACAGCGGCCTGGGTTCGACTCTGACCTGCAGCCCTTTGCTGCATGTCATTCCCCCTCTCTCTCCCCTTTCATGTCTTCTGCTGACCTGTCAATAAAGGCCTAAAAATAGCCAAAAAAATCACCTTTAAAAAAAAAGGGTGACTACCATTTTTTTTCAACCTCAACCCTATTTCCCTATGTTTTTGTGTCAAAGTGACTAATGGGAACAACAAGCTTTGACATTGGTCCAGTATTAAGCATGCGAGAGAAGCTACAATGTAAGTTAATAGGGCAATTGTGCAGCTTATATTTACGTTCACAAAAGTGCTCGTTTTGCCACCGACATCAGATTAATATTCTAGCAGGTACCATGTAATGGAAAAAACGCCAAGAGTCTGACAACATTATGGAAAGGATTTCTAAGGAGGTCGACCTTTTTTTGTTAAAGAGTAACATCCTTTTTTTAAACATAGAAACATCCGTGAAATTACGTTTACTAAACCCACCAGACTCCATGTAAATAAACTGTTATTTTGGCATCGTAAAATACACTTCAAAGTCGACAAACAAAATAAAACTATGAAAAGCAGTTTTGGGTAGTCTTTCCACTTCAACATCACAAATCTAGTTTTGGTTAAAATACACACAGTTTACGGGTTTACATGTGAAAATATGTTTGCTCTATACATGCTAAAAGTATTACTTTTTTAAAAATGGAGTCTGGTGGGTTTAGCGCTAGCGACTTCAGAGCAGTTTCTGGTTAAACAGAAACCTCTTAAAGAAGTTTAAAGGTCTATCTCTGAAGGGATCCTTTCAATAATGTTGTCTGACACTTAAAATAATAATCGGAGCATTTCAGTGGCAAAAAAGCACTTTTAGCAGACCAAATTGAAGATGCACATTTGCCCTATACGGTTACATTGCAGCCCGGTCTGTAATTAAAAGGTTAATTTCGTTTTTTTTTTCTCCAAACTTTACCGATAGAAATTAATCAAATCCCCATTAAAACTATTCCCCAAAATTTCCCTTCAAATATTTATACAGCAAATGACAAAATACCACCAAAGTCCACTAAGTAACTACTTGTCTGGATTGTCTTAAACTTTTAAGATTGAAAATTATAACAGAGCCAATACAAGTTTTAATACACTTTATCAAAAATGACAACAAATTAACTTTAGAAACATGCATTTATTTTATTATTCATTTTCACTCGTAATAAAAATTGCATTCCTTTTCACTACAACCCTTTGTCTTCTTTAGCATTCAACAGTTACACCTTTGTTAATCCTTCATTTTGTGTTTGTTTTCAAAGACAGGCCAGTAGCATTAGTTTTTCTTCAAGCTTTGAGAGCCCTCCCATCATAAATACATACAAAATGCAAAAATATCAGATAGTACACAGCAAAAATGCGACGTCACAAGGCCTTTACAGTTCCATCCAACAAGGCTGACCCCTCGTCCATTAAAATACTTTAGCAGTGTCTATTTTCTTAGATTGGCCACAAACATTATATCTAGGAATCTCTTTTTTTATGTTTTTTTTCTTTTCTTTTTTTTTTTAACCATACAAATACAGGCTTTTTTTTGCTGGTTCTTAGTGAGAATTGCAGCCCTGATGTGAAACACAGAAAAGGTTTTTAAAAAAAAGAACGATACAGAAAAAGGACACAAGAAAACAAATATTCATTAGATGGCTGTGGTTTGAGGTTAAACATTGAAGATGGATTCAACATGAGTTTGTCTTCCAATGAGACAAATCACTCAGTTTAATATTACAAACCATTTACTCAATCAGTTTTCTTAAAAAGTTACTGATGTTTAATAAATTTTATTAGCTACTGTAGAAGTTCAATTCATTTTATCTTAGTTAAATTACCACTTAAAGTTACCCTCAGGTGGCTAAAAATACTTCCACATTTACCAGCTCCTTTATCTCAGTAGAAAAAATACATTAGTGACTATAGCAAACACATTCACCAATCTGCACAGTGCTTTAGCTCACAGAACAATTATTCAAACAAAGGGGGTGGGAACAGTAAATAGACACATCCTCTCATCTGCACAACCCATAGTCACAGCCACGCAGGCCAATTACATTCAGCAGCTGCCTTTTAAAGTGCTTTAACAGGAATGGTGAAGATCTGAAACCACAAAGTCTCCCTCCTTCACGTCTTGAGCTCATTATGGTTAGCCGCGAAGCCGTAGATCAAACAAATGACCCATCAGACCTGCCCCCCTTTAGTCTCGTCTCTCAGTGCTAAGCATATCCCAGTCTGCTCAAGTCTTTAGCGACACGTGCACGACTCGGCCACCATGTCCTCCAGCTCCCTGTACTCCACCTTCTTCTTGTGCACGACTAACACGCTCATGGGCATGTACTTGTAAGGCACGCAGGACGGAGGGGGAACGTCCCCGACCCCCAGGTCGTTGATGACCGTCTGGATGATGGCGTGGTTGGGGGAATGGAAGCCGTACGGGAGCACCCTCGGGCAGTTGCCCTGGCAGAACCGCGGGTTGTACACCGGTGGAGCGATGAAGTAGTGACCCCAGCCGAGCTCGTCGAACGAGAGGCGAAACGAGTGGAGCTTGCAGCGGTTCTTGGGCGTGCTGGTTTTGGGTTTGTAGTTGGGGATGTCAGAGATGATGGGGGAAGAGGAGGAGATGGAGAAAGAGGAGGAGGAGGAAGCGGGGGCGTTTCTCAGAACATCCAGCGAGGCGTCTTTGGCCTCTGAAGAGGAAAGGTCTTTGGAGCGGCGGCTGCGTACCAAAGGATGCCAATGCCCCATTCGCCTCATGATGTCTTCCCCTTCGGCCCCCAGCAAGTCCCCCATCCAGTCCTTTACTTCCCTTTCCTCCTCCAGGTACAAAAGGAGAGACGGGACTTCAAGAGGTTCACCTCTCCATCTTTTTCTCCCTCCAGGACGAAACCACCACCCCAACGAGAGGCTGCCGTCCTCTTCGTCACGCCAAGGCTCTGTGCACCAGTACTGGGCGGTGAGGGTTAGGTGCGCCCCCGGGCCTGAGCGCTTCCCCTGCTGGACGTGCGCAGTGATGTCCGTCTCGGTCCACCGCTCATGGGGCTCGAGGTTGACCAGGCTCTCTTTGCCCAGCGACTTGATCTGAGCCCTGCAGCGCGACAGATTGAGGGCCTGGGCGGCGCTCGAGGTTGTGGTGGAGGAGGAAGAGGGAGAGGATGAAGAGTTGAGGTGGACGAAAGAGGCTTTGATCAACTGCTCTGAGGGAAGAGTGTCAAGGTTGTACTGTACTGTGAAGCTGTAGTGGTTGTCTGAAGGAAAAGATTTAAAAAAAAATAAATAAAAAAAAAGCATGAAATTAGACTTTTTGTGGTGAATCCCCCTCTGACTCACACCATCTTAAAAAGAGAATTTTTACCCAATATGCCGAATGTTGATTTGTGTTTTTTCCCTCCAAACCGGGGCATTGAGTGTGACTGTTGTGGGCATTTACCAGGCAAGGAGTGCCTAACAAAAGACACCATCAAGGTGCATTATGGGAAGTGTAAGATCCAGCATTTTTTGGAATGAATATATGAAAAATCTTAAATCCTACTCCCTCCAAACTTGATGAAAGGCAATATTCCCAATCCCTACCCAAACCGGGTGCAAATCTGATTCAAAAATATAAAATACTGAAAAAAACTGAAGTTATATTTTGAAGGATATTCTGTACGACAATCAGTTTGAAACTTTTGACACTTTCTCAAGATCTGGGTATTTTGTTGTTAAAACCAGTTGAGAATAAAAAGAATGGCCTAGGTTGCTTCAGTGTCAGGAACGTTAACAGGCCAACAGATTAGAGGTTGGTAATCACATCCTCTTCTACTTGAGGTCATACATATAGGTCGTTTTATCCATCTCATCCCCAAAAGTTAGTCAGCTAGAAATATCAAGCAGAAACTACTCCGATCTTTTACTTATGTATAATAAGCAATTTTGGATTAGGTTGATTGTATGCATGGTGTTAATCATTTGAATGTTGCAGCTGTTAAAGTGGACCCAATTTTAAATTGGCCTACTGGCTACTGCTTGGTAGCTTATGAATGCATGTATCCCTCCAGGATCAATAAAGTGGTATCTTTATAATACTTCATAATTGATTGATTTGCTGATTATATTATGTATTCTCAATCTGAATCTGCAAAGTAACTAAATACAACATGTCCCCTCTGAACCGTTGTGGAGTTCGAGTAAATTCACAAATCCCATCAAATGCAGACAGGCCTACCTCTCAATGGAGTTCCTACTCAAATGGGAATCTCACCTCTGGACGCTGGCAGGTGGTACACCGACGACGCCGACGGCCTCAGCAGACGCACCGTGTTGGAGCCGAACTTGCGGTGCTGTTTGGGCCTGCCGTCCGGTTCGGCCGCGCTCCGGTACAAAGTCAACATGAACTGCAGGTTCTGGTCCGCTTTCTGCTCTTCCGTCAGCGGCCGGTGGTGCGCTCCTTTGTGCTTGGCGCTCTGATGGCTCCGACGGCTGCGCTTCATCGTGCGGTGATGAGAGGCCAGTTCCCGCCCGGCCACGACTCCGGTGCACAGCAGGAAGATGAAACAGGACAGGCCACAGGCGCGCAGGAGGCCGTGTTTGGTGCGGGTCGCCTTCATGTTCGTTGTAAAACCTCTGGTGCTAGAGAGCTCCACCAACGAGGCTAGAATTGGCAACCATCTCCAACCAACTGCACGGCCGAGGCGTAACCTACAGGCTCACCTGATCACTGGCTATTTTTGACAGTTAACTTCCTGAATTTCAAGTGACCCCAATTAACCCCTCGGGATAGGAGCGTGAAGCCACGTCACCGGTGCGTCAAGGTGCGTAAAAGTGCGTCAAATGGGCCCTTTTTGTGATTAATTTATTGCACAGATTATTTTTGTAAATTCAAAATCTTGATTTTTAACATATTCTATTCCTTCTCGTTGTTAAATAATGTAGTCCTACTATAATAATATTATTAATAATAATATGTTTGATTTCACATTCTCTTCACTTTATTCTTCTTAAAATATCTTCACATTGTGCTATTCTTGATCAGGTCTAAACTGTAGGCCTATATTTATACTCCTTAAGTAGTCTAATGTGATGACATTTTGTTGAGCTTATGTCATGCAGACATGAAACAGAGATTGTAAGTTTTAGCACCCAAAGTTTCGTAACTTTGATTCAAGATTAACTTTAAACAGTGTATGTTGATTTTATGCCAACCACCAGAAGTGACCAAGCCAATAATTAATAAGCTACATCTGAATCAAAGCGATTTGTCCCACTCTGTTTTGCTAAGTATAGAAATAAAAGAAATCTAGCTAAACTATAGGGCAGAAGCAAAATGCGTACTTACTTACTTACTTACTATCAAACAACATATACAAATCATACAAATCAACATATAAATTGTACACTTCCATGAATCTGCTTGGGTTGACAAAATTGTCCAAACCTTTAAAAAAAGCTGCTTCATAAATAAAATAAATGTATTGTGGCCAAGATAAGCAGCAAACTTGTCTTTCTTAGTTGCCATCAAAGTTTAGCCTACATTTGGAAGATCAGTGATTTCCATGTTCACAAAAAGTAAGAAGACACAGGTTACACATATTTTAAAAAACAGAAAAAGCAAAACAACACAATTTAACATGCTCGACACATAAACTGAATTGTGTAAAGGATGCCGTTTGATCATACCTGTGTAAGGGTCAACATGTCCCTCTTTGGTGCCCCCAGGTGGTAGAATGACATATTTGAAACACACATCTACAAAGTGTGACTTCATGAAATACTGTGCATTTACTCAAGTACTGTACAATTCTGACATACTTGTACTTTACTTGGGTATTTCCATTTTATGCTACTTAATACTTCTACTCTACTACATCTCAGAGGGAAATATTGTACTATTTACTACATTTATTTGACTTTTATAGTTACAAGTTACTTTTTTCACACGACATATGATATGATGCAGCACTATTCTACACAGTAGTAGATCTACAGTTGGCTCCACGTTGACTTTGAAAATAGTTTTATTTGAATTTGTTGTTGTTAGTGATAAGAACAGAATAATATCATATTCTATGATAATATAACACTTTTAAAGGACACATTCTGCAGTGTGAGTACTTTTTCATTTAATACCTAAAAGTTTTTTTTTTAATAAAGTAACTTTATGCTTAATAAAAAAGTGCATTTTTGCTGATAATACTTCTACTAAAGTAACATTTTGAATTCAGAGTATTTTTAGACTATGGTATTTCTACTTTTACATACATGTAAGTGAAGGATCTTCTTACACCACTTTTTCCTATCTTATTCTTTTGGTAAAAATATTTTCGGTTTGTTTTTGTATCCAGACTCCTCCCAGACTGTATCTGTAGCCTCTGATTTCAGTTTTTTTTGGATAAGTTGAAGCCTGAGAGCTTTGGGGTCTTCTGGTAAATGAGTTGTTCTCCACGAGGAGCTGCATAATGGATGACATGCTGTTTCTGTAAAAGAAAAAGAAGAAACACAAGCTGTTGAACACTAACTTGATCTCACTTGAAAGCAGCACTCACCACCAACCCAAATGTTACAGTTCAGAGTTTCTGTGAACAAACAAGGGTTGAAAAGAAAAATAGATGGTCTGATCTGACCAAAACAAACTCCTCGTGGTCTGGATGAGAAGTGAGATGTCTGGGCTTGTTCACATCTTTGATTCTCTTCGTGTTCCCTCTTTCACTTGTTCTTTTTCTTGACACACACACACACACACACACACACACACACACACACACACACACACACACACACACACACACACACACACACACACACTGCAGCGTGGGGACATTCCACAACAGTGATTATCTACAATCCCAATCATTTTAGTCTGCAGGCCGGGAGAGTGTGGGAAAAACTATGGGGGAAATGCAGTGAATGTCTATAAGGACTTTTAAGGCAGAAATAAGTTGAATTACTGTGACAGAAATTCTTCTTTGTCTTTCTGTAAATTTATTCAATAATCTGCAGATGGACTTACAGCAACACACGTACATTAAGTGCATGTATGCTCGAATGAGTGAGGCTAGCTGTGAGAGCCTGTACTTTATCCAACTTCAGGGTCAAACATGATCTGATATCACAGAGACACGTTGTCCCTGTTCTCTGAATAGTACAGACAACAGAGATGCTTTGTACGTTACACATACTCAGCGTCATACCTGAGTAACTCTTCAGGGTTACATGAATAATAAGAAATGCCTAATACACCAATGTCTTCAATCTTGGACTGCCATTAGAGAAAATTAGAAAAAAACAACCTTAACTTCAAATCCCAGAGCACTCCACTATTTTGCATTATTTTCATACAGTAAAACAAGAAACAGACTTTTTTGTCAGCCAAATAAAGTCCATAAATTGTCATTGTGCGATCTGCTCCATTAGGGATCAAGTAAAGCTTGGATTCGCATTACAAAAAAAGATAAAGGATAAGTAATATATTGTTGCAAGCAGTACGTTTGGCTCATTTTTGAAAATCTGCTTGTTTAAATGTTGTTGTTTTTTAAATATGGTGGTCATACAAGCAGACTGGTACGACTGGAAAGGGTTTAGAAATGTGTGGGACGTGATGGCTAATGTTGTTGTTGGCATGCATCATTCATTACAGCAAGGTGTTCTTTCTGCTGGGCTTTTGGCCTGTCGCACCTCCAATGGTGCCTGTGGTGGACTATGCATGGCAGGGGGGTCCTCTTCCCTGAGGCAGGCCTAAACCTAACCGCATACCGCAAGGTTTTGCTGCAGGGTCTTCAGCTGGGGACCACCGCTCATTGACGTTTCGCCCCTTAGCCCAGAACATCTCCTGGTGGCGGGGCAGTGAACAGGGACGTCTCCCTGACACCCCCTGCAGCAAAACCTAATTAGATGTTACTCCCCAAGTCTTGTCTCGTCGTTTCAGCCAGAGCCAGTGGCTTGCTTTCTCCGCTTCCTCCGAGAGCTCTTTCACATAAAAAAAAAGGGAGAATTTTTTACCAGAGATGCTTATTTTCAGGAAAATGTACTTATATCGAAAGTGAAAGTCCTTATTATGCAATTGTTATGCAGCCTACTATTGTTACTGATGGAATTATGTGGAAGTTACTGTTCTGTTGTAGCTGGTCAAGTTGAAGCTTCTTTTAAGTTAAGCTACATACTGTGCGTTGGGAAGTTTAATCTGTAACCATGCACCAATGTACTATGTAAAATCTCAAAATGCAAAGTTAAGTCAGCTACCACATGAGTGGAGTAAAAAGTAATAATGCCCCCTTAAAATGTAGTGAACTGGATGAATAAAGTAGTAGAAATTGAAAATACTCAAAAGTAAACTTGTGTGCAGTGACAGTGGTGGAATAAGTACTCAGATCAAGTACCGCAGTGTTGAAATACTATGTCAAAAGTAAAAGCATTCAATGCGTTTTTAGTAAAAACACATTCAAAGTTAGATGTTAATACTATTGTACTTTTACTCAAGTAAGTACAATAGTATTAACATCTAACTTTGAGTAGAAAAGTAAAAATACTCATCATGCAGAATAGCCCATTTCAGAATAATAAATACTATATTTATTGATACATTCATGTGTTCATCACATTAATGTTGCCGCTGATGGAAGTGGGGTTAATATTAATGACTTTATATACTGCTAGGTAGCTTGTGAATTTACCCCCAGGATCAATAACCTTAATCCATAATAACACATCATACTTTATTCATTGATTATATTTTGTATTATTAATCTTGATCTGCAAATAATTGAAGGTATCAAACAAAGGTAGTGGGGTAAAAAGTATAATATATCCCTCTGAACTGTAGTGGAATATACATATAAAGTAGCAGAGAATAGAAATTCTTAGACTAAGTAAAGTAAATAAATACATTCACCATCATATTATCAAATGAACTGTTGATAGTTTTTGCAGGGGTCGGTGGCAAAGTGGCGGGTATCATGTTTCAAATGAGAAGAAGACTGCCACTCGCTTCTTTTACTGTTATTTGGTTGTAGTGGCCGCCCATACTGTTAATATTAATAATAATAACCCTAACCTAACCCTAACTAACCCTAACCCTAATAATATACAGTCTATGTGGCCCCCGTGGGCCTGCCTGTTGCGCTTCTAGCCCCTCCCCGCTCCTCGCTTCTCATTGGACACGTTCAGCCAGAGCCTTTGCTATTTGTGGGTCTTTCTGTCAATCAAATCCGTTCGAATAGTGGGCGGGGACCATAGGCGAGGACCGCCTACCTCGAGTCACAAAGTTTTCCCAAAGTTTTTTCCGTCGAGCTAGCAAAATTCACCGGAAGTATTTGATTTAAATGTCAAAATAAAAAGGCTATACTTGTTATTTTTGGGGTAAATAAGCGGATCAGTAGCAGAAAGTATGAAACGAAATGGTCCGTAAAATTGTGTGATAAAGTATCAAGCGAGATTGGAACTCAAAAAACACGCTAACGTCTACTTTTCGTCAGCGTTAAAACACCTTTGACCGGAAGTTGCAACCGACACATTGGTCATAACGTCGACGAGCTTGAGACGCTAGCTAAAAACTTTTTCCTCCCTCCCCCTCTTCCACTCACTCCGTCCTTCCACCCATCCATCCATCCATCCATTCGTTGTTGTTGTTAGAGCGGTGATGGAGGAGCAGAGGGACCGCTACCGGTGCTAGCTAGCTAGCAACGATTCAAGCCAAGCTACTAAACAGACACAGAGAGAAAGAAGGGAAGAAAACAAGCGGACCGGAGGGAGAGAAATGGAAACGGTTGAGCAGCTCGTCTCTTTCCACCACATTCAGGTCCAGTTGAGCGGGGGCGCGCCTTGGGGGTTCACGCTGAAAGGAGGGCTTGAGCACGGCGAGCCTCTCATCATCACTAAAGTAAGCTGACCATGACATTATTGATTTATGTATGACAATCTAAATTACATGAGCTAAAACTGCTTAAAAGTGTCTCTAATGCACTAACTGTGTTTATACTGCACTACGTTACATTTACATGACATTTGTATAATATTTATGTATATATTTAACACTTTTGGTCTCATATTTCCATAGTATTTCACTCAAAATGACTGTAGGGATTTTATTTTATAAGGATGTGGTTGTTGGAATACTCCAGCTCCACCAAAACAGCAATCGCGGTTGTTTTTTTTAGGCTTTTGTGACTGCTTTCTCATTCATATAGAGCTTTTCAGTCCGTTTGGCTGCTCATCCCTTGGTTTAAACTTTTCAACCCAATGCAAAAAAAGTCTTAAACTCTGCGCACACTGCTTTTCCTGCATCCTCTTCTGTATATTTTACTTCTGCACAGCTAGTTTCACTCTTACTCCTCCTCCTCCTGCGGAGAATTAAATGTAATTGTCCTAAAGCTCTAGCAAATATCCGGGCAAGTAGTTTGCCAGCTGTCACTGTCTTATGAATAAAGAAAGACCCCACATAATGTAATGCAGTGATTGGGTTCTCAAACATGGGGGTCACACCGGTGCTAAAAAAGGTTCCCAAGGGAGATCCCTGGCAAAAATGAGGCTCTGTTCATCTTCCTGTCACTTCATTCACTGAATGACCAAAACCACTTCAGATGGAGTCTGGGGCAGACATGTGCACTCCAGTGGGGGTGTATGTGGGGAATCCTTGAAAAGAAAGATTGTGGTGCTCTGATGAGATATTCTTAGAATTGCTTTATGCTTGTTTGTAACATATCTTACAGATTAGTGAGCCTATAAACCAAGAATTATGGGAGTTGATAGACAAGCAGAATGATGTAGTGTTGTTATTTGTGCAGAGCTCTAAGACGTTCATTTTGGGTGTGTTTTGGGGGAGTTTGAGTGCTTTGTAAGAGATTTAGTGTGTGCTTTCAGATGTTTTGACGTGACCTCGTCTTGTGCGATAAAGTTGTGGGGGCCGACGTTTCCTCACGGCCCCTTCTCACGGTTTCACGCCGCGGGCAGTGAGCTGCTGGAAATAAAGAGGGTGGCTTTGAATTACTGCAAGTAATTATTGGTGTATGTTCTGCTGGGGGTGGTCT
The DNA here is from genome assembly GCF_004354835.1 of Perca flavescens. Taxonomy (NCBI): domain Eukaryota; kingdom Metazoa; phylum Chordata; class Actinopteri; order Perciformes; family Percidae; genus Perca; species Perca flavescens. Next base: position 13,292,707 of record NC_041349.1, read on the forward strand.
GTGTGTGTGTGTGAGTGTGTGTGTGTGTGTGTGTGTGTGTTCAGTCCAGTGCATAAGTAGGCCGACTGACATTCAACCTCTGCTCTCCCTCTCAGTCTTTCCTTCACTGTCTCTCGCTCTTCACTCTGTTGAAAAGTCGCAGCAGCGGTGGTGTAAATGTTGGCCGGTGTACTTCTATATTCACCACAGCAGGGAATGGAAAAGCTTGGCTCAGTCATCTGGAAACACACACACACACACACACACACACACACACACACACACACACACACACACACACACACACACACACACACACACACACACACACACACACACACAGTAACACAGCCCCTGGGAAAATGTGACTGTGACTGCACAAGGAGATAAAAATCAAACTGCTCTATGGCTGTTTTGTGTTCAGTGGCTAGTTAAAACACACACAATAAAGTAGCTCAGACATTGAGTGCTGGACAGGAAAATGTGGTGCAGAAAAGTGTTCAATGATTAAGTGTTAAGTCCTTGAAGGAAAGAGGAGACAGACAGGAACACAGATTAAAGGTAGAGTTGATGTATATGTATGTGTGTGTATGGAAGACATGAGTGAACAATGTGTTTTAGGTTTAGAGTTCCCCTCAGCCTCCACACAGAGGTTCACTGTGTCTGTATGGACCACAGCTGAATACAGTCATAATCCTCAGAGAGAGAGAGAGAGAGAGAGAGAGAGAGAGAGCTCCAATATTGCTGCCAGGGCAATCTTAAAGCCACCTGAAAGCACTTTTTTCAAAGCATTTTTTCATAACAACTTTAAATTGATTGCCTAATATACAGTATATATCCACTTCATATTTATCTCATACACATTTGTCTATTTGACAAAATAATATTAACTCATGGTCCACTTACTGTCTTTTTCCACATCTTTCAGCCTTTATCCGTTAGTGTCATGTAGTTAGTTAAGTTGCCATCATGACCTGAATATGGATGTTCAAGTGAAAACAAGTGGTCGTATTTGGGGGGAGATTATTCGTAACATGCTGAGATTTATGCCAGAGAGAGTATCGCAGTATAATTTTTCGGCCTGTGCTGAAACAATTCGCATTTCAGTCGAATGAAAATTAGTCCACAACTATTTCAAGAATAGATTCATATTTTAAGCCTCATAGATCACACACACCAAAATAAACATTTCCTGCTTCCAGCTTCTCAAATGTGTGGATTTTTACTGCATTTCTCTGTATTATATCATTATAAATTGTAAATATTTTAGTTTTGGACTGTTGGTTAGAACAAAGAGACATTTTAAGACATCACCTTCAGCTCTGGGAGCTTGTGATTGCCATTTTGCACCGTTTTCATAGAACATTTTATTATATCCATCCATTTTCTGCCACTTTTCCAGATCTGGGTTGTGATGGTAACAGGCTAAGCAAAGTACCCCAGAACCCTTTCTCCCTACATACTACCTCTAGTTCTTCGTCCATGGGGAATTGAAGACATTTCCAGGCCAGATTGTATGTAGATATAATCCCTTCAGTAGTTTCTGGGTCCGCCCTGGGTCTCCTTCCAGTCAAAAGTGCCAGAACACTAATCAAATAATTGTTACTTGCAGCCCTGTATGATATAGCTATTTCTCAGATATAGATGTCAGGTTTAAAAAAAAAAAAAAAAAGGAATGGTTAAAGTGAACTTTGGGAGTATTTTTTGTGTGCATGTACATGTGCTAGTCACCAGTGTAACCTTGAACGAGTGAGTCTGCTGTTTGTTGAGGCAGTCGTGGAACATCTGTATGAGACATAGAGTGTATAAAAATGTGCCAGTTGCCCTTTCAGAATGTCCATGTTTTGGGGGGGGGGGGTGTTCGTGGCCCTTCTGAGAGTAGTGTGTTCGGAGGAAGGGGGAAGGGAGGCTTCCCAAGTCTAAGACAGCAGAGGGATATAAGCCATTTGGTCAACATTCCTTCAGGAGCATAACAAATTACCACTGTGGGGTGTGTGTGGATGGGTGTGGAGATATCGTGCATGTGTGTGTTCATACAGTACATACATGCGCACCGCTCATACACAAAGTTACTCGACTTGAATACTTGTCGTCCCTGCAGCCCGTTGTGTGATGAAGATGAGCTTAAGATTTTATCTGCTCAACAAGTTAGCCATTAGCTTTCAGTCAGCCGTTCATTGAGTCAGCCTGTTGGCAAGTCAGTCAGGGCTTAAACATGCTTCGGTGACAGTATGTAAAGGTTGTTGTGGAAATAAGAGTGCGTGTTTACAGACTAAAATACAGTACGGGCATGTTTTAGGGTAATTTCTCATTTAAAACTACCAGTTGTCATTCCCATGTGTTTTTGGGACAATGTTTATGTCCTTTGTGTCAAATGTGGTTGTGATGACTAAGTGGCGAGTTCCCTCCATTGTTGTATTTGACAGAACAGCTGCTGTTAAGCTGTCAGCTCACTTTCATAATGTGGGTTTTGTGATCTACTGGGAGCCCTCGGGTGGTTTCTGTTGAGGACAAAGTTGGTGTCTCCTCAACAGTTTTTTGGCTCCCTGACTTTTAAGGCGGTGTTCCCATGGGGCAGGTTGGAATCCAAGGAAATGCAGATCAGTCTTTGCTATAAAAACCTCCCAAGATCGTGTTGTTAAATTTCTCTGGCTTTCAACGCTGTGGATTTAAGAATCAATCCCAGTTGTTCATGTGAACTGTGTGGACTCCAGACCTCCGCGGACCAGACATGTCTGCTATCTGAATGAACATCAGACTCGACATGTTCTACAGGAGTCTGTCTGAGTGGACGGAAGCACTAGTCTCACTTGTGTGCAGCCTTCGTTATCTTCTTGTTTGTATTATGGAGATAAGGGAGTTGTAATTACCTACAAATTATCTGCAGTGGTGTTGTGTATATAATGGATTTTATACTAAAATATATCATATGTTTTAGACGTCAAAGACAAAAGGAGGGTTCGTCAGACTTAAAAAAAAAAATTAAAGACACCGACAAGGAGATTGTCCGTTTCGGACACGTTCTCACTCATTGGAAATACTCTGTTTGGTTTAGGCGAGGGGTGGCGCCTGGGTAGAGCGTGCAGGTGGCAGGACATGGCGTAGTTTACACCGCAGTCACGTAGCCTGTTCGTAATCGAGACATCAGAGCCTCGTGCCGTCACTTGAATTTGTCTGGCGATTTCAACGTCGGCCCTTATCGATTAGGGCTGGGCATCGTTCACAAAATGTCGATACTAATACCAATACCGTGACTTCGACACTAGTTCCTAAACAATACTTTTTTCAATACCAATTTAATAAAACATAAAGAAATTACAACATTACACACGTGAGCCCCGTCTCTGTGCGTAACGTGCGTGAGTTTTTCCTGCGTGCCTCTACGATGTGCAACATTAGACAGCCGATCACAGATATTATTAGATCTTGGTAGAAGCATGCTGCGTGCATATTGGCTCACTGACGCTGATGAGATTTACTCCTAAGGTATTGAAATTGGGTATTGAATGATGGGGCATTTTTTGACACTCGATACTTGAGAGGCAATATGGTCGGTGCCTAAAATAATTGAATTCGGTACCCAGCCCTATTCTCGACAGAAGTTCCCGAACCTCGTCGTCTAACTACATGGACATTTTTGTTGGCATCTTCATGTAAATTATCCTTCTTCTTCACCTTAGGGTGTTTGTATTCCTCCAGTTTCGCTCCAGCTGCATGATGGAAGTGTCATCAACATGCCCACTTGCTCGCTGTAAACTCTCCGGACAATGACCTACTCTATTCACACATGGGCTCGATCGGACATTACACATGACTTTGTACTAGGGAACTGGCTGGGTGAAGTCCATTTAATGTCCGAGCCAACTGATTCGGACATTTGCATTATCACATACAGAACCTCCGGGTAATGTCTAGATAGGGCTGGGCAATATATTGATATTATATCGATATCGTGATATGACACTAGATATCGTCTTAGATTTTAGATATCGTAATATCGTAATATGGCATAAGTGTTGTCTTTTCCTGGTTTTAAAGGCTGCATTACAATAAAGTGATGTCATTTTCTGAACTTACCAGACTGTTGTAGCTGTTCTATTATTTGCCTTTACCCACTTAGTCATTATATCCACATTACTGATGATTCTTTATCAAAAATATCATTGTGTAAAATAGTCAACACCACAATATCGTTGCGGTATCGATATCGAGGTATTTGGTCAAAAATATCGTGATATTTGATTTTCTCTATATATCGCCCAGCCCTATGCCTTGATAATTTCAGGTATGCGGTGCCTTCTGTGAAAGGGGGCTCGAGTTTGAGATTCAAACCAAATATGGCATTCACTTTTTCACCTGAGGAAACGGATCCAGTCTGTTCAGAGAGTATTAGCCGACCACTAGCTTGGGTTCCCCTTCGCTACACAATCCTTTTTCTTTGTGTTCCTCCACATGTTCTACGACGCTGGATTCGTTGCCATTTTCATTCTCCCCTCAGTCGACCCGCCAACATCTCCCAGGCTGTCCAACCAGTGAAACCAAAAGAGGACTACTGACCCATGACGGGAGGTCATCTTGGTACTTTGGTTATTTGTGATGGAAACTTTGATTGAGCTGAACTCTTTCTGTTTCCTTTTTTTTGTTTTGAGAGAAAATCTTTGCATTTTATGTTATTTCTTTGGTGGTTGTTATATTATGTGGTTTCCCTCCGGCTGAAAAAGTCACGTATCCTGTACATGAACTTCTTTGGTGCATGTTTTCGATGTTAGGTATGTCCCACGATGTCCTTGTTTGTTTGAACTGGGATGCTTAGCAGGCAGTACATCTCTTTGATCTGAGGTTGAATTACTCTTAGAAGTTAAACAGCAGTTGTTGTCACCATAAACCGGATTTGGCGTCAGCACATGTCAAGGTATTTTATCAAGTTTTAAACAAATGTTTAAGATCATGAGACAATTTTACCAGAGATTGTTGTTATCTTGTCTTAGTGTTGGACAGAATTATTAGATTCTGTGGATTCATGAGAA